>NW_009730415.1:82554-82859 GCF_000703405.1 Apaloderma vittatum
GGCGTGTTTCCGCCTCTCTGTCTGCGAGCCCCCAGCCACTGTTAACAAACTGAGCAACCAAACACCCTTCAGCATCTTTATGCGCCGTCGATCCCCGCTTCGGTACCTACAGTCAAACCTTTTGAGACAGGTAAGGAGGGAAAGAAGAAATGCCCAGTGAAAACGGCCAGAAGCAGAAGCAGCAAGGGGAGTGCAAAGCGGATTGCGAGGCTGGGGGGAAAGTGGGGCGTCAAGGCAGCGACTTGCAAAACTCCTCTGAAATCCCCCCCTCATCCACCTGTCTTTTTCCTCTAGGAAAGCGCCTG
>NW_009730416.1:0-2335 GCF_000703405.1 Apaloderma vittatum
GATCACAGTACTTTCAGAATAAATGACAGCAGTAGTCACCTGAACAAAACCAAAAGTCTGAGTGGTGAAATAATGTCACATTCCAGTGCTTCACATCCTTGCAAAGAAAAATGGCCAAACAGCTGCCATGTCAAAGGTAAGAGAGGCTGTTGGGAGTCAGTGGAGATGATCATCCAAGGCAGCAGTCTTCCACGATGACTTGCAGTTAACTTGATTAGATGGAGACAAAAACCCTTATCTGGCAGAGTATCTGAATCACTTGCCTCACACTGAAATCAATGGGATTACCCATTTTAGCATGGCTGAGGTGTGTGTTCTGTTTAATCTGAGCACTGAACCTCCATTGTGGCTGAAGGATAAGTCTGCCAGAAGGTACATGACAAGAATCTTGAGGACCATCTATTTCAGTCAAAAAGATGAATGAGAAGAGGAGTGATGTCTAATTCAGGGCATTACAGATTTTAAAGAAATTTTAAAAGAATGAGGAAAGAAAATAGGTAATTATTATTTATTCTCTCACCATACAAGGCAATATTTTCTAGTAAGAAAATACTTTTGCACATTGATTACATAAAGTTGATTGCCCCATAACATAGTAAATGACAAAGTGCATTGCTGGATTAAACACCTGGATTTTTAAAAAGTGGTTCTAATGAACTCAGAGATCTTACCCCACGATAAGACACTCCTATCTTCATACTACTGGAGGATATGAAGATTTTCAAGGAGAAGTTTTAATACATTTTATTTATACACATATTCTTTCCAAAACAGCCACTGCAGCCTAGATTCACTGATAGAATACCAGCCTAAAGGCATCTTTGTTCTGACTCAGTACAGCCATTTTTGCTTTGTTATACCCTGTAAAAATAGGATAAGAGCTCTAACATATCATATCAGAAAGGACTGTTACAAAGTCTAAGCTGCAGTTATTAACTTTTTAAGTATTTCAATGTATTATTTATTCAGTATTAGCTATGAAATGAAGGCAAGCTAAATTTTATTCCTTTTTTAAATTCATTCTGAGGTACTAGAAAAATACCAATCTACTGATACGCTGGGATGCTGATACAGTATTTTTTTTTACATTGTTTTTTTGCTAAAGTGATAAGTATTTTGTTCACCTACTGAAGCTGAAGTCCACAGTAAAAAAAAAAAACAGTAGTAAGCATCAGAAAAACAGCATCTTGAAAGCCAAAAAATATTACATTAGACCTGGCTTATCACAATAAAACCAAAACACACAAAGCTCCAGAATATGCTAACTCTAAATGGAGAAAACTCAATTTAGTAGGACAGCCAGAGCAGAAACAGGGAACTCCTCCTTTTCCATTGAATTGTTACAGATGGATCCTTCTGTTAGCTTATGTTGACCTGGTCTTTGTTAAAGACTGACTTGTGCAAAGCACTGCACAGAACTCTGTTGTCCCCTGGAAAATTATTTCCATCACCTCCAAGGCCTGTTCATCTTCTATTTGCTCCTGGCAGTTCTGACTCCATTTTGCATCCCATTTCCTCACTCAGAATCCAGGTTTTCTTACCAGGAAGGTCATGGTCTTTCCCTGCAGAGGGTCCCAGCTAGATCTCTCATTTCCTTGTTAAAAAAGCATAATATAATAAATTATTAAGGACACATGTCAAAATGTCTTAAGAGAAAAACAAAACAAAACCAGACCAAATCTTAACACTTATAGTGATTGAAATAAGAGAGCTAGTTTTGTTATTCAGACTTCAGAACAAGATAAAGGATTTATCATGTAGTTTAGTACCATCTACCACTGTAAAGTAAGAGAAGACTGGAACTAAAATAAATTGGAGTTGGTGACAGAGCAAGGAAGAAAATAGAATATTCACAGTTTTTTAATTTCTCCTCTTGCACTGGAAGGAAACAAAGAACTTGATGCAGATATCTATACATCGTGGCAACATGTGCCCCAGGGTAAAGGCAAAGAACTAAGAATCAGATGAGGAGAATCACTCCCTCAGAAAGAAAAGACAGGAAAGAAATGTTTTGTTCTGTTTTGTTTTGAGACTCAAGTTGAATGAGTAATTAAAAATTGTTCATCTAGAAGTATTTCTCAAGATGCTCTTTCTCACGATCATTAGATGTAAAGCCATGAGCTCTCACTATTTCTCTTTGAAGTTTGATCAGTGGAACAAAGACAAATACTGGGTGTTGGTTACAGCTTTCCAGCAGGGACTGAAGGACAAAAAGGGAGACTGCACAAAAAAACATCCTGGATTTGAGAAAATTCCAGAAAACCTTCAGGAAAAGTGCTCTCACTGCGGAAAAGTTCCATATCTTTGTAAGAGACTGTGTTTAAAACGTTTGTCT
>NW_009730417.1:0-56333 GCF_000703405.1 Apaloderma vittatum
GGCAGCTCTCCAGCCACACCTCCCCCAGCTTCTAGCGCTACTGGGGGTAAGAGTTTCGTTTGTGCTTTGCCCTGCTTTCCTGATGACAGCAAACAATGAAGAAGTCACCCTTAGGAAAAAAAAAAAAGTGTTTTCATTCTTCTGGGATTGCCTCAACTAGCAAAGACAGGATCCGTAAAATACCAGGTCTGGGCTTTCTGGCAGGAGCAAGTGTGATAGGAGGGTGTGATTTCTGAATGGAGACAAATGATCAGTTCCTCAGATAATGCAGGTCTATATATCTCATTAATCAGCCATCCATTTCACGCAGGCAGACCCGAACATTCTCCTTCTTAGCTCTCAGACCAGCTCTGCTGAGAAGATTTTGTTTAAACAGGCAATTACATGGAGGTAAACATCCTCTCGCCAATGAGGTAATCGGTGCAAATATCCTGATAGCTAAGCACAGCAGTGGAGTAAGTAAACGAAAACCCCGATGCCCCTTCCCCTCCACCACGCCAATAAATATAGTTTACTGTACACATCGTTCTTCAGGGCCACGCAGGGATGGTGTGAATCCATTAGCAGGGCAAGGGTGAGTGACTTCTGACTTCAGCGACCCTTAAAGTTAATCCAGCGTTGTAGGGGCCGAATTAAATGTGATGAGCTCAGAAAGTGTGATAAAACCAGATTTAAGTGCACAGCTGGGCAGCAACCTATAAAGGCAGAATTTAAAACCATAATAAAACCTTTGTAATCTAATTACGACGGTAAAGTTAAAGGTGAGGTATTTGCAGCATGATTCACATGCACCGCAGCTAACCTCTGACATCTTGAATATATTATGTGGTTTCTTCCCTATAGGAGTAATTTCTTGAGTTGCTCTCTCACACTACATGGTTCCCTATATCTTACTCTCATGCACTGTCTTTGCATGTTGCAGGACAGGACAAAACTGCAGATCAGGATCTCCTTTCCTGTGCTTCTTGCTCAAGGCATCTCAGGACTGCTGCTTCCCACGCCCTGGGCACTCAACACCCAGGCACGCAGGCAGGGGTTGCAGCAGGTGCACACCTCCCAAAAATCACAGCTTCTGAGAGAGTCTGAGGAGAAACAACAGTGAGAGCTGGGACGTCTCAAGCTGGTTTTAGCCTAGCTAGTCTTAGCACCAGCTGGAGGGAGGATGCAAAGCAGGTTATAGCTTGGATGCGGGATACCATGCCAGGCAGCCAGCTCCCCTTGAAGCCCATGTCAGCATGTTTTCATTGCAATTGTCACCTAATTAGCACCACCTCAGATACGCAGACATCTCTCTGATTTCAGTCCTGCCTTGTCCAAAAGACAAGGTGATGGGGGAAACCAGCACCATGAACCCTGCCTGCTTCTCTTTCACCACCGCCAGAGGACGGGGCTCATTTTGCTCAGCTGGTGGGGTTCAGAGTGCTCTCACCAGGACAGACACTGTCAAGTATGACTGCAACCTTAGATCCGAGTCTAACATCTTTCAGCAGAAAGACAACAGTGGGGCTAAACACTAAAATAAAAGTCCTTTCCCTGGCGCCCAGCAGCCCAAGATCACTGCACGTCTGAGGGATGGTATAGTGGTGGGATTTAAACAAATTTCTTCAAGCTGGTAACAGCTGGGCAGGTGCTCTAGGAAAGGCAGCTGGGGAAAACACTCTACCTATGTCAAGAGAGAAATTTCAAGTAATTTAGAAATCCACCCCATGTGACAGTTCTGTGGGTGTTTTCCTATGTCCCAAAGAGCGATAAAAAAGTGGAGCCAGCATGTTGGAAGAAAATCTTTTTATATGAAGTCTGAAAAACTCTATACTGTTTGGGTTTTGGATTTTTTTTCAAGTAAAGGAACTTGGTGTGTTTCTGAAATAAAATCGCATTTTGTATAATTCTGTTTTAATTTAGCCAAAATGCTACCTTTTAAGTCTGATCGACACTGAGCTATATTCCTTTAGTGTAATGCTCACAGGAGTGGTCAAGGACAGCATTGTTTGTAGAATCATCATCCCAAAATAAGCGATGTCCTCCCCTAACCTGATGTGGACCCAGCTGATTGGTCTCCACAAATGTTATTCTTAAACTGATTAAATATTTTTGTGGATTAAATATGTTTGTGGAATCAAACTGAAAGAGATCTGTTGCTTAGATTTCCCCAATGGGTAGTTAAATAATTTTTAACTTGAGGAAATTAATAATGTGTAAGACACTGTGTTTCAGAACCTATCCCTTTTTCTTCCCTTTTTATCAAGCTTGGAGGGGAACAGCAGAACCACCATGGACACCCCGTGCAGGGTTCAGAGTGATGTTCTCTCTTGTGGGAAGAGGAGGGTGTGAGAGCTGTTGGCTAAAATAGATGGATCAATATTAGCAGTGGGTGGGAAAGAGGTGTGGGGTATTCTTGGAAAGGGACTGCTTGAAGTTTCCAAGGGTAGCTTGCATTTGTAATCACAGACCTGTCTCAGTATTGTTGCTTTTTATTTTAGAGAGAAAGAGATGTTGTGTGTATATATTGAGGTGCCACATACACTTCTGCCAGTCTTGATCCAACTTCATCCCAGACTATCCTCCTCTTTGTGCAGCTGCACAACAGCAACACCAGGACAGAACCCTCCATGGGAGACAACAGCTTTTAAAATGCGGTTGGGGACTACCAGAAAACACCACAACAAACACCCCAAAATGCAGGAAGGAGCCTGCCAGCTGTAGAAAGCCAGCATGCGGATCAAAAGCACAATGTCCCAGGTACAAACAGAGTGAGATGCTGTTGAACCCAGGCCAGCAGCCACCCACTGCGTGCTCTGGTGGGTTTAGAAATCCCATCCTGTACAGCAGCTCCTACATGGTTGAGCTCATTGTGTGGTAGAGAGAGAGTAAGGGAACGTTTAACAGCCTCGGTTTGCAAGGCACAGACAGGAGGTGGTAAATACCTTGATAAGAAAACTAGAGTGAAAATACCGGCTTTAGGCAATCCAGATTTTATCAGGGAAATATGCAGGCACGAGTAACTACCTGACATGCAGATGTGCCTGATGCACAGTGCCAGCAGCCTGCCAGTCTGCACATCTGGCCCCAGGCGTCACGCTCGCGTTTTCATACGCATGTGATTTCAGGGTATGTCGAGGGGTGATTCTTGCACGGGATTCTCACACAAAGATGGTGCCCAGATTGCAGCTCTGTGTCTCTGTGTGGTGCTTCTGGAAGAATCTATAGATTTAATACTAGAGACTCGTTTTTCTGCTGTGAGGAGCTGTTTGACTTCCCAGGGAAGGCTGTTGCTCTGCTTAGCAATGAGATGCATTTCACAGTATAGGAATCCTGAGTGACAGGTGAAAAAAAAGGCCCTGGAATCTAAGGGCTCAGCAAAGTCATAAAGAAATTAGTATTGTGTATTGCTTAGCGAATTACTAGTGTATCACAGACCATTGCTGTTGCTGTTACTGTGGGACCTAGAGAAGACCTGTGCCTAGTCCTATCATAGTCTCTGCAATGCGAATGACAAATTTGGTGACTCTCTGAATATAAAACTACAGGGCTATTCTCCTTCGTACTCTGGGTTGCTAGGTCAGTCAGTGTCTGGTTTGTCATCAACCAAGGTGGGAAATGTCAGCTCAGAGAGCTTGTCCCTGCTCTTACAATGCTCTCTAGGTGTCTTACAGGCTCTTGGACCTTTCTGTTTGTTTTTAGCGTTTATTCTTGACTAGGTTCACAACACGACAGTAGGCACATCCAGCCCTATCCTTGGTGGCCATAGAAGTGTAGGAAGGCTTGGCATCTTGAAGGGATGTCCTGGAAACCTGAACAAGGAGAAAGGAGAGACTGTTACCTTGCCAAAATGATAAGCAGTTCAGGCAGCACCTGTAGCTATGCCACGCCAGGGAACTGGCTGCCAAAGGCGTGAGGATGGGCTATTCCTGGGGATGGTGCTTAGTGTGGTTAATGACAACCATAAGTAGGAAAAATACGGATGCTATTGGAGAGAGAGGCCCAGGGATGGATAAAGAATAAATTGGCCGTGCTGTGTACAGAGAGGGCCAAACAGATGTCGGTCCTGATCCAGAGCCCATTGAGTTAATGGAAAGGCTCCCTTTGGTTTCATTGGATGCTGTCTCAGACCCATTACAGCTTCACAGGAAGCAGTGGAGACCAAGAGTAATAACTTGTGGTGACTGGAGCGGTGTGTGTTGTATAGGTGTGGGCTGTGAGGTTTTCATGGTGAAAACAGATGGGTCTTACAGATCCATCCATTTGGCCTGGGTAACCCCACTGCCCCAGTTCCCCCACCTGATGGCAAGTAGTCTTGTGCGGTTTTGGTCCTCTAGCCAACACTTCAGCATGATTCTGTGCAGAAGTGCCCTTCTGCCTTCTGTATTCTCCTACCTACTCAAAGAGGTTTCTGTGTGATCTCGTGGTGGCTCAGGATTTAGAAACCAGTGATTTGAGCCATCCGCAGAGAAGGAAAAAACTAAGCCTGCTCAGAACTGTTGACCAGGGAGGAATTTTGTTGTGGACCAGCAAGAAAAATAATGTAAAGCAGGTGTTTCTGCAATTGTGAGACATTTGTAAAGCTACTGTTGTCCAACAAGTCTCCCACTCACATTCTTGTCCACATGATACGGTAAGGTCTGACACGAAAGACCACAAATAGAAAATATCTCTCTGTACTAGTTGGCTTCCAACCTGCATTAGGGCCTCCCTCCCCTTCTGCTCTCCATGCTCTTCTATTTATTTAGGTGTGTGTCTTTGTTTCTACTCGTGCTAAATGTAAAACCAGAAAGGAAAAGGGATTTCATACAGCTTAGGAGACTGGGAGCTTTGGAGCGTGGGCCTTTATTTGTCCTCACACCACAGGTGCCACTGTTCACAGGGCAGATTCTCCACAAGTGTAAACTGCCCCAGCCTCCACAAGAACTTCCTCCTTTTAGCCAGCCTTTTTGAGGGGACTTGTAATAGCCAGAGATGCAGACATAGGCTATACTGAGGCCAAGCTTGTCTCGCATTTAGGACTGAGAATGGGAAGCTGAGCAGCACCCATGTTCTTCTGGTGACAGTAGCAGGACACAAAAGATACGTCAACAAGCAGCAGATGCTGTTTCATTCAGGGTCATGAATTTATTGGAAATGTAGTTCAGGGAATAGTTTAATTTAGTCAAATTTAGCCAGCATAGAGAGATTCAAGGAAGTAAGTTATAAGGGTAATTGGAAGGCTCTTCTCAAGCCCATCCCTACCTAAACATGGATAGCTTTGTTCCCTTGCTTTTTATTAATGAGGGAAATCCTCACAGTGGATGATTGACTCTAGTATTGCTGAAAGAAAAAAAATCTATCTTTCTCCTGTCAGAAACTCTGCTCTAAAAGGGGCTAATAGTTCACGAAGCTAGTGTAAATTAGCAGATTTTGCTCAGTATCAGGACTGTTATACTGATTTATTTCCAATGAAGACCTACCCCAGTTTCCCATCAACCTTCTCACAACCCAGCTCGGGATTTTTAGTAACCCATTGGCAAAGGAGACACTCCCCAAACTTTTGTAAAAAACTCTTATTCACCTCATCTCTAACTGTATTCGTATCACCTTCCTCCTCCTTTGCAGGTATTTTGAGTCACTACCCCTGGAGGTATTGAAAAGATGGGACATGGTTTAGTGGTGGACTTGGCAGTGCTTTGTTAATGGTTGGACTTGATGATCTTAAAGGTCTTTTCCAAGCGAAACAATTCTATGATTCTATTCCCTTATCCGTGCTGGCAGTAGCGTGTACACACTACATTAGTGCCAATCATGGCTCAGGCTGAGCTGGATTTTAGGTACTTAACAGGTTTAAGTCATGACCCTACAACACCCAGTTTCCAAAATATAATTGCTTGCTCTTAGTGACAATAATGCACTTACAGCCCCAGTTCAAAAGAAGCTGATACTGAAAGAAACCACTGAACTGTTTGTGTGAGGCAAGGGTCAGTTTGTGGCTGGATAAATTGTTTTGCAAGAAGGTTGCGGGGCATCTTGGAAATCGTACCCTAAGAGAGATGAAGGATAACACCTGAGCCTTGTCTTCTAGTCCTCTTTTTAATCATGCTGGCTTGTTTACATTTGAGTGGTAGATGAGTGGGGCCATTATTTCAGTTTTTGGCTCATATCTGTTCACTTGGATATCAGCGTGAACTGCTCCAATTATATTATAATTGTGTCCTGCTATTGGAAAGGATTAGTCTGTTCGTTTTCTATAAATACTGACTGGCTTCACCTGGCAGAGGCTGGGAATTGTCATGGCGGATATGAAAGCCCAGAAAACGTGGGGATTCATAACTTCATGTGAGCTATGGTGCTTTCCAGGTGGCAAAGTCTAACAAGACCATGTGCAATTGGATTTAGACATAAACAGGATGCCCGAGGAAAGATGTCAGCTTTTAGACTGGGATTCAGGTTGCAATAGAGAAAGCACTCGTATTTCAAAGCAAGTCTTACTGCCCTATTTTAGTCAGAAAGTGAATTTCTTATTTAAATAAGCCCAAACTAATGTGGGAACCTTTACATTTCAGATGAAAGTTCAAAAACATCCAGGCTTTATAATTAAACAGCGCTTCCCATTCCTACCTCTCCACCATGGCAGCCTTTGCTCTTCCATACTGACAAGTTCCAGCGGGTGGAACCAAATGTAAAATGTAACCGTGTATTAACTTCAAGGCCATTTATTCTACAAGTGAGCTCTAACTCAAAATAATACTGATGCCAACCTTTTTTTTGTTGGGTTGGGTTTTTTTCTCCCCCCAAGACTCAGGAATACAAAACACTTTCCTCTGTTGGAGCTCATCATTCCATAATTCCAGAAATTGCAATATAAACCTTGGCTACTATGCACACTTCAGCTTGAAAACACAGCAGTGATCTGGAATTTGAATTCAAGCAAATTTGAAAGTGGATTAGAAATAGGATCCAGCTGCATCTCTAATAGTCAAAAGAAAAATTAGCAGAACATTGGAGCTGAAATGAACTCTGTCTTTCTTTTAGCTTATTTCCTCCCTTTTGCTTCAGAAGAGGAATTACATAGACCTAAAATACCATAATTAAATTGTCATTTGTTCCTTTCCTTGGTAAAAGCTCTGCCCAGCTGAGCACCTCTCAGTTTCCATCCTAAGCATTTACCTACAGCACAGGGTTGGGGGAGAGGGGACGGTTTATTACTTGTTTTAAGAAATTAGAAATCAGAGGTATGCACAGTCTGTCTGCTATAGTCTTCAGCGAGCATGTTGCCAGGCTCTACAGGTTATACATCATTAGCGCACAGAGTGTCCAGGAGAGCCCAAAGCTTGTGCAGGTGTGTTGGCAAAGCTCACACCACTTCCCCCCCCTCTTCGCTCTCTGCGGCACTTCCAGCAAGCCGATACTTGAAACTCGATGTGGCAAAATCACAGAGAGCTCTTCTAAAGTTTTTGTTAGCTCAAAGCTCACCCAGCAGACGTGACTGTGAGATGGCGCGTGGAACCTGGAAGGGACTCACTGGAAAAACAAAGCCATTGAGTCAAAAACTTAGTGTGTTTTTCCATGATTGTATGAAAAAAAAAGCACTTGTGTGGTTTTTTAAGCGCTTTCAGATATTAGAAGTTTAGTGAATGTAGAAAAACTTCTTTTTTTTTTTTCCTTTTCCCCTGCCCTTGAACTTTCGGAATGACTACAGGGAATATATCCCAGTCTGTTTTCAATGACCCATTCATATGGTGGGTTTATTTCAGCTTTTCCCAAAAGGGAACAAGCTTCATTCGATCTCTGCTCTTGCCATTAGCTGCCATTATTTGTGCATCCCGTTCAGATAATCAATAAAGTGGATGGCATCTGAAAATGATTACACACACAGCTCTTCCCCAGCTTCCAAGACAGAGACGGAAGCTGGGAAAAGAGCCTTTGCATATTCAGCGCTTGTTAAAGGAATGAAATACAGCATGTTGTGTTATTGCTGTAGCCTGAAACCTGGGCATTCAGCAGCCGTTTCTTTGGATGGTGCGTAGCGCTCTGCCCGCACAGCACCTGACCGCAAAGCGAGTTGTCTTTCCCATCTTTCCCGGCTTTGTTAGAAAAGTTGTCCTGTCTGCTTGTGCAGCGTGCCAAAGGGTTGGAGCTGTCAAATAGGTTGCAAATACATCAGCAAATACAACAGCCATCATGTTCGTGGCCTTCCTTCTGGAGGAAGGCTCCAGCTGAGTTGTAGTATCCTCTTTTGTTTAAGGGACATCACAGCAGTTGTATTTTTACCGCCAGCTGTCCTGGCCCCAGGCTAGCATGTGGTGACAAGTAGGTGGCCTGTGTATGATGTGGTGTCTCTCTGCAGCCTGGGACGAGTTTTTTCAGCCAAAAGGGTGTTCAAGCTCCCAGCTTAAATTTTGAGGCTCTATCTTTATGCTGCTCATGGCAAAACCACCTTTAGACGTCCATAAGGCTGTCACTGCTGACTGAAGAACCTTATCCAGGTTCCCCATCACCTGATGGAGGTCCTACCAGCCAGGAAAGTATGTGAGTCATCTCATATTAGAAGATACTTAATGACTATTTTAGGAGGTTTGCAGCTTCAGCCTCCCTTCTTGCAATGGCTAAGGTGAACCATTTGGCACAAACCTGAGCACTTCCACTGCAGCCTCCCCAAACAGCAGCCGCAGCAGGTGCCAGCACAGGGCCTCTGAATGGAGCAGGGGGCAGAACAAGGAGACGCACAGGTTTTGCTAGGGCAAGTTGCAGCTGCAGGATTAAAGCTTTGTCCTTCTACTCCCACAGCTCTGGAGAAGCTTTGTGCAGCACTGTCACGGTGGGGACTAGATCTTGCCTACAACCCTACATGGGTTTTAACAGTCTTTCCTAAGGGTCTGCTCATGGCCTCCATTGGAGACAAGAAGAGAGACGAGGTGGAGCAGTGGTCTGACCCAGTGTGGCCTTTCCCATGTATTTCATTCATATCTTTCTCTCCTGAACTGCAGAGCCAGGAGGAATGCCATGGCTGTACAGCTGGGAAAAAAAAACTGTGATGTCTTACAAGAACTAGCAGCTTGGGACACCCAAAGTTTGGCAGCTGCCTTCCCAGAAATGACCTAAGGACATGGAGCGACTCACTGGTCCCAGCTGTCGGGTGCCAGCAGGGCTATTTCATGTATCTGGACAACAGCAATTACAGGGGAGCAATTATTTTTGGCCACTGCTACAGGGTATCTGCTTTCTCCTAATCTAGGCAGCAAGCAGAAGTGTTTGTTCTCCATTGTCCATCCCCAGCTTTTCTCCGTGGTGGTACATTGTTTGTGATGCTGTTTAAATCCTCCTGCCAGCCCCAACAATGCCTCACGCAACCCCAGCACATCGGGAGCTTCCAGGCTGCGGAAAAACTGATCCTGCTCAGCCCAGCTCTGTTTGTTGCAAAGTGTTTGCTTAGTGATTAGCTCGTGCACGGACATACACAGCCACAAATCTCTAGGTTGTCTCACAGCCTTTCCATTCAATTAAGTCTGTTGACTTAGTCTCATTTTGAGCAGTAACTGGATTTAGATAAGGCAGTGGAAACCAAAACATCAATTGTGTGATTTCTGGCCCAGCCGGTATGTTGATCTGAAGTGAATGTTTGTGCAGGCGATAACTGAGGCAGTGCAGCGATTAGGACAGAGTCGTTTGGTGCATTTACTTCTACGAAGTAAAAATGCTCTGCTTTAAGTATAAGCACTGGCCGGAGGAAGCAAAAGGAGCTGCCTCCGTCTGTAAACTCCCCCCTTGCCTCACTTGATGCTGTGAATGGTGGCCCGTGATGAAGAGGTCGTGGTCTCTCTGAAGGAGCAGTCATGGTCAGGCTGGGGCTGGCAGCTCCCACTAGGTGAAGGGGCTGTGCTAGAACCCAATGGATATAACTGTACCTGCTTCCCTGAAACCATCAAAGCTCTACAGGGATGTAATCATTTGGGATTTAGCCACCTACTTTTTGTCAGCAATAGACCAGTTTTTCTGGGATAATTTCTCCCCACAAGCTGTAGGGCATGAATTTACACTCAGTTCCTTAGGGGCTTGATTTGCCCAACGTGAACCTGGCCTCACCGCACACATCTCTGCGAAGAGGAGATGCAAGGGCCACACCCTCAGCATCTCCACTCCTTAGAAAACAGGTGGCCCAGACGGGAAAATCGTCTACGGTACAATAGCCAATGTCTCCCTGTATTATAAGCAAGATAAAGGAAAGCACCTCTGTTCGCAAGCATATAATTTTGTGATGCTCTGCGTGTCTTCTGCTTACACACTATAGTCAGAAGAACTATCAGAAAACACATATTATTATGTATTTGTCAAAAGCACATTTCAATGCATGGCTTTTTGGTCATGTTCTTCTCCAGGTAATTGTTAAGAAAATGGGGAGCACAGGGCATTCCTAACATCCTGCAAATTTCCAGCATGGAAGAAAAGTGCGGAAAAAGACAGCAAGAAAACGTTGCTTCCAACATGCATGAGGTAAGGTACACCACTGGAAGACAGAAAATGTATTACTGACTTTTTCTTTCTTTATCATAGTAGGGAACATTTTATTTTTAACTTATCGTTTATTTCCTTTTGACATAAATCTGTTACATAAAGAGATCATTCTAGCTTGTTACACTTTGAGATGGACTGGTGGACGTTGAAAGGAGGCCCCTACATTGTTGGTGATTCACAAGCAATGGGCTGTGTGCAGCCTCAGTGTGTGTATTCCTCTGAACAGCAGAACCCCATCACCAGAAGAAAAGGGGAAAGTTGCTTCAAAGGACTTTTCTTCCCAGTTCCTCTCACCCTGCTTGTTTCCCTTTTAAACCATGCGGCACTTTTCATAGTGGTGACACTGGAAGCAACGTAAACCCAGCATTTATTGAGAAAAGTGCTGTGCCCACGTGCATCCCGTGGGGTAGCGATGGGGAGGAGGTGCTAAGCACCTCCAAACACTGAGCCAATACTTCACATCATCACTCCTGGTTTGGAATGGGAATAACGTGAAGCAGCCTCAGCAATATTACGCTGCTATATGCACTTACCGTCCTGCTCCTTATTTGACCTTCCTATACGGAGCACGCTGTCATGTGAGAAGAGCCTGTTTTAGTGCACTCAAACTCAGTTTTTTCCATCAGTGAGTTGGATGGCCGAGCGCTTTCGGCTTCCTTGCGCCAGGACGTTGCAAGAGTGGTAGGAGCATGCCAACACTGTAGACTTGCCCCCTCGCTCCTCACGCAGATGCCCTCAGCCTGTTTCCGTCATGGCCACTGCCACTGGACGCAGGACAAGTGGGTTAAAATCTGTGTCCTTTGGGCTGTGAAGGCAGTAGCTGCAGTCCCTCTGTCACCCAGCAGCACAAAGGCCCAGGATGCAGCTAAGCGCAGAGCCATGCCCCGCACCGAGCTCTGCCTCGGCAAGCCATGCCCCGCACCGAGATCTGCCTCGGCATGGCCGATTAGCGCAACACGGTGCACAGCTCCTGGGACCAGAGCTAGTGGCTGCGCGTGTGTGTACACACATACACAAACACTTAATTGTTGGTAACTTGACATATATTAAACATCTTCTGGTAGCGTTGAAAGATGGCATCCTCCCAGAGTTTTGCATACCTGTGAGCTAATCAGCCCTTTGTGTGAAAGCGTAGGTGGGGACTCTTCTAACAATACAAAGTTGATTAGCTCATCATCTTGGCTTTAGGGGCATACTGATGTGCCCATCCTGCTTTCAGAGCTATGAATAATCCGGCTTCGCTACTGTCCTCTTATAAAAAAAACAAAACAAAACAGGAGAGAGTGTAGTTTCAGGGGCTTGGTACTCAAGCCTGTTTCTCGGTACAGGTGATGAGTAGGTATTTGCCTATTATTCACTGGTATCACTCTTGGCTTCAAGTCTCCTTTGGACAGCTGTTGGTATCAGAAATGATACCTATCTGACAAAAATAATTGCTATTTTTCAACCATTGTTTGGAATAACATCCTTAAAGATTAGGCATGTGTGATTCACTGTCAAAGTGAGAGGACCATCATCAGAACTTTGTGCTGGTCACGGTTCATTTAAATCTCTTTTAACAGTTTGGATGGTGGAGCAGACAGGGCTCTTACGCTAGGTTAAAACAACAAAATAGTCTAGGAGACTCCAAATTTGGGAGGAGAGGGGTATTGATATTAAATGTTCTGAATGAACTTTAGAAATAGCCTTACGTGAAAAAGAAAGCGAGTAATTAAAATACACATTAGGAACCAGGTTGCGGAACTGATGATATGCTAGGGGAGCTGGTAGAGGACAAGCTCAAATCTAAGTGTGATGCTGTAGCCAGAAAGACACTTGTTATTAAAAGAGGTACTAAGAGCACCCTTTGTGTGAAGGTCATTCTGGTGCTGGAGAGGCCCAGACTACAGATCTGCACTCCATGCTTTAAATAGAGATGTAAACACGGGAGGAAGTCTGGAAGAGAGCAGGAGGACTGATAAGAGGTTTCAAAAAACATGACCGGTAAGGAATTTTTTTTTTAATTGGATTTGTTTAGTCTAGAAAAGGATGAGGACAGCTATGAGAGACTTCACACGTAAAGATGGTAGCTTAAAGGGGTATGGGAAAAGGGTACAGTGATCACTGGGTCTGTTTGCATGGGGAAAGACAAGATGTAGTTGACTCTATTTGCAGCAAAACAGAGGAGGTGAGAGTTTAGAGAAGCTCTGCCTATACAGAGAGGGAGATGCTGGAACTGATGGTGCAGAGAGGCTTTGGGATCTCCATTTCTGCAAGTTTCCAAGAGTTTAAACTAATGTACAACAGGAATAGTGTAGGCATGGGCACAGAAAGATGAAGGAAGGTCTCTCCATATCTACATATGTTTGTTTAAATCCATTGTTTAAGGCTTATTACTTTGGGGGTGGTAGCAGAAGGCATGCTGGAGTTAAGTTTGGTTGCTAAAATGGAAAACATTTTGATAAGTGAGTATGTTTGCACAGAAAAATGTTGATAAGACAGGAAAAATGATATCATTGTCAGAAACAACAGTCAGAAGTTTTAGATGTTCTGCTTGAAAAAAGTCTATTTAAGGAAAATGAGTCCTTTGGCAAAACAGTCTTTGATTAAACAAAAGATTTAGATGGAAAAATTTGTAATAAGCTCTGTAGATTAGCAGCCCAGCAAAATCCCAAGACACTTGAAGTGTAATTACCGATACTGGAAATAGCTGCTCTTCATTATTTGGGATTAAGTGATGGAAAAGTGGATAAAGAGACTGTCAAGAGGTGAGTAAAGAGCTTGAGAATAGCTTCACCTGCAAAAAAGGCAACATAAGAACAAGTATCCAGAACAACTCTGTGCGGGAACTTGCCAAATTAAGAGGGAAATGGTATCCCTCACAAAGTCAAGGAAGGCCTGTGGTTAAGGGATGAGAGTCAGAAACCCAGCATTCAAAAACTGCTTGTTCTCACAAAGCCTGCACTTATATGTATTCAGTCCAGGAAACTGGTTAGTGGGATGTGAAACTACCATATGTTTTTGCAGATGCTACAAGTATGTGTGCTTTCCTTATGTATATATGCTTTCTACCCACTTTTGAAAACGGGTCAAAGCCTTCCAGTGCTCCAGGAGGAAAACTCTTGAGAATTTACAGATCTGAGGTGCTGTGATTAATGTTTCTGGACACCAATTTCACTTTGCCCTATTGAGGCTTGGAAAAACAGAGGCAAGTGCAACAGGAGATCCACACCAAAGATCAAGGCAGACACATCTGCCTGGCTGTCAGATTCTACGCCAACAAATTGGATGAAAATCAAAAAACCCAGGCCAGATCTGGTCCTTGCTCTGGGAGTGCAAAGAGGTCTGAAAGGCTCCTACACAGATATTTCTGCTTGGCATAAAACCCCCACGGAAACTCCTGTGTTTCTCTCTGGTTTTGCAATCCCTTTAAGAGAAATACGTCAAAAGAATATAAAGGAATGAGATCTTTCTCTTGAAACAGTCTTAAGTTTGTGTTACTTCAGAGGTGGTAGCAATGTCCACCTCTGCCTGCCACAGCTCGAGAGCTGCCCTTCCAAACACTTCAAGCTGCGGACTCACATCTTCAATCAACAGGCTTGCAAGTGTAGGAGATGGAACAATAAACATCCAAAAGTAGGCTTTTTCCTCCAAAGCCTCAGGGAGATTTGCACCCTGAGACACCATCCTTCCGCCAGGCATGGAGGATGAGCTACCTTCTTCATCATCGTGTTGCTCTTAACTTTAATTTTCAGCACAAATAGCCCCGAACCACTCTGGAGTGGGGGCAATATGACACTGCCAGGTGATTACGCATTGCCCCTTAATACAAAGCCAATTGCGTTTATAATCCATTACTCAGTTCCAAATTACAAGCCTTATCTCAGAGAAAGTTTGGGATGGCTCTATAGTTTCAGAAACCTCATGGTAAAAGGGTCAAGTTTTAAATATAGTGTTTTCCAGAAAGACCATCTTAAAAATATAGTGTTGTTCAAATCCTCTACTTCCTTTAATGCTATTTTCAGGTTGGTTTTCTTTTTTTTTTTTTTTTTCTTGAATTAAACATTAGGCTTAGCAACATGCATGAGATGTTAGATTAAAGGGACCAGGCTTGGGTTTTCTGTGTCCATCCAGAAATAGCTATTCCCTGGGTGGGCCAGGTGAAGTCGAGCAAGGTTATTGTCGCATGCCTTCCCCCAGCTTTCTGGGTGGAGAAGAGAGAGATGTGACTGGCTGCTTGCAGAAAAATCTGGCCAAAAGCATTGGGCCACATCCTTTGTGGAGGTAAATCAACATTGTCTCAGTGGCATTTCTGGAACCATGACTATTTTCATCAGGATCAGGCTTTTTACATATGGTGAGGAAGTGGTAAAGATCACAAAGGGAGGGGAAGACACATGCATGGCAATAATTGCAAAAAGCTATGGGGTTTTCCTATGTAGGTGGTGTCATTTGCTCTAAAGAATTAAAGCGTGGCTTTGCCAGCACTCTTGCCATTTAATGAGTCATGCTGAGCAGCGCGTCCTAATAAGACAACAAGCCCAGATGCCCAGAGGAAGAACAGGGTTGTTGTGAAGACACAGGCCCAAAAGGCAAAATGTCTGGATTTTATTTGCAGTTTTGCCACAAACTTCCTGGATGATCATAGCCAAGTTAACCAGGTTCGTTTTTATTCGAGTGTTGTTGGGTTATTTTCTCCCAAGCAGCGTCTGTGCCCTTTCTGCATATGCATGAAGCATGCATTCATCGTTCAGGGCTTTGCACAGAAGTCCAAGAAATGCAAAGCTGCGAAGAAATGCCGCCGCCTACGTGCTGCCTTGTTTTCCTCAGGCGAAGGGCGACGATCTGGTGAAGCCACTGGATTCCTGCCAGCAAGGATTCGGATCCAGGTGAGAGCATCAGAGCAGCTGTGCTGCTTCAGATCAAAGCCCACCTTGCCCAATGGCCCGTTGCTGGTAGATTGCAGAAATAGGTGCCTGGGGAGGAAAGCAAAACCAGGGTGAGCAGAGCTGGACGCATCCACACTGTGCTTTCCCAGCCTCTAACCATTCAAGGTGCAGGGAACTTGAGAGCTAGGAGTGGTTCATGTGAACTTCACAACCTTCAGAGGATTTCTAAACCTGGGAGCGTGAGTAGTCTAGGACAAGCTCTCGGGGCACTTTGGGATTTTTAGCTTCCGTGGAGCAGGACTGATTTCCTCAGCTATGTGTCAGACTTACTGGGTCACACAGGGCTTTTGCAGCTGCTGCAAAGGACAGCCTTGCCCTCCCTGTGTCAGCTCCCTGCCTCTCATGAGGAAGTGACGCTGCCTAGCAGGGAGTTGAGGCTAAATGCACTGATGTTTCCTCATCGCTTGGAAGGGAAGTCAAGTCTGGAGAGAATTATTGTTGTGTGATGTAGAGGATCTTTGCCAGTACAATGCCCTTTAATAACAGCTACTCTTTCTTCAGGTTACAGAGTTTACCAATTTTTTGGTATTCTTGCTCGTGACACATAGATCTTTTTAAAGATAGAACTTTTTAAAGAGATGCCTTCATTTTCTTTCCTTTTTCCTGACTTACTAAACATATTTTGGACATTTTCTTTCTTTATGGCAGTGTATCCAAATATCTCTGTTCAAATTGTCATCTTTCAGATCTTTCCTCAAAAGAGACTTAAGGCTGTAACCCGATAATCAACACGTTTGTGCCCTCTGTCCATGGCTCAGTGAGAACCAAAGCATGAGGAACTACTCTGAGGGGCACTACTGGATTTAGAATAAGGAAAGTTCTGTCTGCTTTCAGAGACAGTCTCATGTCTGCTTTGTTCATGCCTCGTGAGCAAGCTACACCCTGGAAGCCAGAGAGTTGAGTGAGAGCAGTGGTGCATCAAGCTTTCACCCTGACTTACAGTGGCGTTCATGCATCTGGGCTCAGGACGGTGATAACGTGGCTATGCAGCTTCCATCTGGAGATGGCTTTTCTCCAGTTGGCTGAGAAGGGGGCTGGATTGACAGGCAGCTGTGTGCATCAGCCAGTGTAGACATGCCCAGATTCTCCTAATGTGCTACTGGAGGGTACTCGGATATTACAGTGATGAGGGCAGTGTGAGAACCTGTTTAGACCAGAATATGGGTTTCAGTGGCAGTTTTCTGGCTGATTAATTGGGTGACTTTGTGCAAGTCTCAACATGTCATTGCTCTATCCAATAAATGGGAATAGCAGCATTTGCCTCCCTTTGTAAAACACTTTGAGGTCTACGGATAATCCTCCTCCTTTTTCCCACCCATGATGATGGGACCAAGTGGAATCTTACGACACGTTGAGTTTCTGTGGTCTGGCATTTGCCAAGCATTTGAAAATGACTCTTTGGCTGGAGTTTACAACGTCTGTGAGCGCCACGTGATTTTTCATGGAAGCTCCTAGCTGAAATCAGGTCACTGTATGACTGAAAATGCATGGGATTGGGAGAGAAACAGCAGTAGTCATCAGGAGATACACAGACCCATGATCAGGTAAGTGTCCTGCCTGGGGCACCCTGCAAGCAGTAACCACACACATCAGTAACCTCGTCAGTAACGTATAATAGTTTGTGGTTCAGAGGTCTGCAAACATTTAAGAGTGGAAAACTCTAAACAAGAGAAGATTTCTCTTGACCACCACACTGCTCTCTCCATTGCCCAATAAGCCATGCAGGCAGTAGACAGAGCGTGAGAAATACATCTCCACTGGGCATGAGATGTTCTGAGATGTTCTCAGAACATAATGCTCATTAGTTTTGAATTGAAGGAACTTGTGCTGCTGTGGACAACTGGTATTTTGGGACACAGTTTCTTCTTTCCCTGGATGTTCCTTAGCCAGGGATGTTTTCTCCTATGCTAGATGTAAATCCATTCTTAGATCACATCCCCTAGCAGGTACCAAAGGGATGTGTTACTAAGGTTATGCTATTTTTTACAATGACCTGAAAGAAAACTCCTTACGAGTGATTTGGGAACTGAAGAAGAGAGTAAATAGTTAAGAAAACAGGTCACCGATAAGCAGAGGTATTCCAAAAGAACATTGGAAGGCTGTAGGAGCCTTGAAGAGCCAGGAAACCAGCAGAGATTTGTATCAGGCAGCTGATCTAATGAGCTTACAGAAAAGAGGCTAAGGGATGGCTCGATCACAATCTCTAAGTACTCACAGGAGGAAGAGGAATGTGGAAACGAGGCAGATGTACACAGAAATCTTATGGCTGAAACTTCAAGCTGAATATTTTTTACTTTTTCTAGGGAGAGGGAACAGGAGCAGTAGCTAACTTCCAAATAATGCTCTAAAGCTTCTAAGTAGAATTAGTGAGGGCAAAAGCCCTTGAGAGGGAACAGTGATTTAAGACTGTCTCAACTCCGAATTGCAGGGCTAGCTTGAGCTACCTCTTTTCTCGTCCTTTGCCTCTACTGCATTATTGCAGGATGACAACATCAGACTTACCTGCTAGCATTTCTTCCTTTAAATCGGAAAAAAAAGTGGTAACATAAAAGAGCCTATCAGCGAGTGCAAATAAAAGGCTGCTGCTCTATGCACTGCTGCAGTTTCCCGGAGCAGCGCTCGGGGTTGGCTCCTTGGACCAGGAGTGTGAGGGACTCAGCACCTGGCTGGACTGAACCCAGTGGCTGTGTATTTCATGAGTCCCATCAGATATGATCTGTCCGTACACAAGCCATATTTTACTTATAAAGTAAATTACATTACATGGGCTATAATGTGCATTTTCAAAGGGGACCCACCTTAAAAACATTTTGTTTAATAAAATAACTTAATTAGAAGAGAGCTTCTGGCTGATGTGGTTGAGGCTGTGATAATTTTTCCTTCTCAAATCATTTTCTCTGTTTATTATACTTAATTATAGTGTAATTATGTATCCATCCTCTAGGCAAATTATGCAATCAGAAGATGTGAGTGGTTCATTTGCCACTGCTGTTGGGACCAGTGTTTACATCCCTAGTATAAAATATGTGCATCATTTCTATTATTTGTAATATATACGTATATACATATATATAAAAGATGTTTCACACAGAATGAAGAATCGCTGTAAATATTTTATTGGCCGTCATTTTTACATCATCCACCTAATTTGTTTGTGGCCTGCGAATAACAAAACCACCTAAAACTCAGATAGGTAAAGTCTTTACACCCCACTAAGAATTTTTCTTAAACGCAAAGCATACACAGCTGAGGAACGTGGAAGTTTCACAATTTAGCTTTAATTCTGGTGGGAGGTCTATTATTACTTTTAAGAGCTTTGCTTGCATTTCACTTTCTAATATTCTGGCCAGAATTTCTTAGCACAACAAGAGAAGGAGGAACCCCACTGTATTCAGTTACAGAGTGTAGATTTGTGTTCTAATCATGAGTTCAGACTAACCTTTTTTCCTCCCATGTGCTTCATGAACTTTCTAGCCATGGCAGCACCGCCTTTTAAAGGTTAGGCTGTTCTCCCTCTCATTTTTCTTGATGGGAGTTGACAGATCGTGACTGAGCATAGTGAAAGATGAAGCCAAATGTTCAAATCTTGAAAACCCTGTTGAGATTGATGTTTTCTCCTCCTTTGGCTAGCTCTCAGCATGAATACAAACCGGATTCCCATTTGGTGATTTCAGCTTCTCTTTCATGTGCTTTTTTTTTTTTTTTGCAGAGATGAGGCCACTCACACTGACAGAGCAGGCAGGGAAGAAATGCATCTGTTGGCAAAGCTCAGCACAGTTCTGTTGGTGTAAAGCACCCATGTTTATTACAGCTGGCAAAGAGGTGAGTCGTCCTACCTGTCACCTGGCCAGCCCTGCAGCTGATAGAAATCTGGATAACTATTTGATCTACTCCATTTTCCCCTCATTGAGAGGCTGGCCCTGCCTTTCATGGGGTCTTCCATTTGCATAGTGCTCCCCACAAGTGTCTTTGCAGGAAGTAAAACGCCTCAGTGTGGTCTTGCTTCCACCTCGTTCTCTGCAGGCAGGTATTTTTATGAGAGCTAACTTTCTCAGCCATGTAGCAAAAATTTAATTTGGCCACACCACAGCTGAAGGTCCAGGACATGGCTGAGGAGTGGTGGGGTAGAGCTGGGGTGGCACAGCTGGGTGGGAAGAGCTGAGGATGTGGTACCTGGGGAAGGGGGCAATGGAAGAGCCAGGAGTGGTCATCTCCCAGATGGAGTTAGCAACCCAGGAAGGAGAAATGAGATGATTCCAAACCATCCTCACCAGCCTTGCAGCTCCCCCGTGCAGACAGTGGCCTCAAACAGCCTTTCTCTCTCCCCACTCTCAAAACACAACCACTGCCCCATTCGTCCCTCTCCCTGAGAAGAGAGCTGTCAGTTGTGGTCTCTGAGGGAAAGGTGCTACCCCAGCCAGCCTGGGAGAAAACTGTGGAGTGAAGAATCAAAGCTCAGATCCAGGAAGATACTTTGTGGTAACCTAAGATCCAGGAAAAACCTGGGGAGATTATTTTTTTTCAGAGGAGCCAACAGATACTCCCAAGTAGGTGCTGTTGCTCCATCCTGACCTGCTGACCCCCTGGGGAGGCTGCATCTTTGTTGACACATACAGGTAGGCCAAAACAGCCGAACCAGGGTGGAAATAGCCAGTGCTGGCTGTAAAGTCCTTGCATGCAGCAGATAGGACGAGATGTGCCAACAGCCCCATGTCTGCAGGCACACGGTACCTCCCCGGCGTGCTGAAGGACCACAAAACCAGGCACTGATTCAGTCCACGGCAAGAAGGCATCTCCCCAGAGCGGGCTGAGATGCAAGTAGTAGGTATGTAAGGTGTTTTTGGTTTTTTCCTGATGTTATCCCCGTTTTCCCAGGTCCCAGCTTCAGACAGCCGTCTGCCATCCGCTTTGGCCAGACTCGGAGACACGAGCAATTGGCTGATGTTACTCACATGAGAAACGGTACGGGTACGATGAATTGTCTGAACCTTGTCGGCTTTTTCACGTGATGATTTTGCAGGGTGTGAAATAGGTTGGGACTCAACAAATGCCACTCTGGCTCATCAGCTTGCTGCCAGAGGAGGATTTGTCCATTATAGTCTCGCTTGCTTTTGGGGTGTGGCCTGAAAGGGAAGGTTTGAGCCAATATTTGTTGGAGTTTTTACACGTTTTGTTAATGAAACTCTTAGTTTTCCCATGCTTTGAATTTTAGAGTAATATGCCTTAAAAAGCAGTATTACCACTACCTAGCTTCCAGGTAACACTTTTCAGTGGTTGGCTTGTAAATGCTGTAGAATGAATGCTGTATTTAACTAGATTTGAGTGACAGAGAAGCTGTGATGCAATTTACTTGAGGTCAGGCAGTGGTCTGAAGGAAGAGCTTGGAGAAGAAGTCAGATAGCTGAGTCCCCGAGCAGTGTGCCAGGCACAAGCAAAGCTCCTCCGGTCCTTCCCTGGTTTTGTTTCCCCTTGTGTTCCTAGGGAGAAATGGAAGAGGGGAAAATTAGATGTGGATTATGAACTCCAGCATTTGTGCCAGGGGAATCTGCAGCCAAGTGAAAAGTGTTTGACTTTGGTCTGGTATTCACCACTGGTTCTTGAAGAACTTCTTATCACAGAGTGAACTGCTTCAGAAATCAGCCCATAGCTCTCAGCGAGAACAAGGGCTGCTGTTCCTAATCTGAGATTTAATCCATTGAATTTCAGTTCTCAGAAAGGCAAAAGGGAAGCCTGACATATTTGTATACCTTGCACTGCCCCTGTGAAAGCTGCATCTGAGAGAAGACAGAAATTATATGTGGCTACGAGACCTGTGTGAGCCCTGGAAGCCTCAGCCCCAGAAATCTGGTCCAGCACTGCTTCAGCACGCACTGAGCTTCACACTCCCAGGGAGCATTGTGCCGATATCTGAACTGTCGTACGTTAAAGCCAGCAGAAGTAGCTTTCCATTCACACCTTCAGTTTTCATGTCGACATGCCATAATGACATGAGGCAGCAGATGGATGCAGACTGGGAAGAATATTTGGACATATTAGGCAATGGAGATCAGTTCATTTAGCTCACACTCCCCCACTGTTGCTCCAGTTTGAGAGATCATGAGTCAGTGGCTGCAGCTACAAAGGACCAAACTGAATGCTACTCGTAAATGAGAAGCAGAATGGGCTTTGTCCAGGTTTACTGAACATTTCATTTAAACCACCTCCTGTCCCAGTCTGCAAAAGTTAAACCTTGTCATTACAAATTACTTTTCCTGTTCCGGTTGTGTTCGCGGTCTTTCTGCTCTCTCTCAGAAGCAGAGCTGACATCTTTCACCTCCGGGGAAGAGTTGAACAGGCATCTAGCTCAAAACCCCATGTTACCAGCTAGAAGTAAAACACGCTTTTCAATCGGCTATAGTACATGTTTCCCAAATGCTCTGCTATCTCCAGTCCCCTCTACTTTGTCTGTGAAACTATTACTTTGCATAATAGAAGGGAGAGACGCTCCAACCACCTGGTAGACAACGCTGTGTATAATTTAGGTTGCTTCACTCACTGTCACATCAACAACAGGAACATAGCCTCCTTCTTGTTTCCCTTGATCTCTTAGCTAGAAATGCAAAGGTCAAAGCAACTGTGGGAGAGGGGAGTAAACTGTATCCTGAACTGGGTTGCAGAGTTCTGAGGGATGTCTCTGCTTGTGGATGAGTCTACTTCACAACCAGGTCACTTCCTGATTCTGTGTGAGCAGAGAGATGAAGAACTGTGTAAATCCCAGTCAGGAGAGCACAGTTAGTATCAGCGTATATGCAAATGCCTCTTTCCCCTCCCAGGGGAACCTGGCTCCCCTCCAGCAAACCCTGGGGACTGGTGTCACATCATCTGGGCATCATGCTCTGGGAATGACCACTAAGGTCAATGTCACTTTAGCCAAGCAGCCCCTCATACACATCCAACAAAGATTGTGTCCAGCATGGAGAGAGCTCCTGGAGCCGGTGCAGGAGCTACAACATCCCCAAGGGACTCCCCGTCTCAGGGACTGAGCCACCTTTTTGTCCCCATTGGCGATTCTCTTAGAAACCTGCACCAGGGAAACTACCATTTGCTGCTATTCCTCTCTGTCAAGAGGAGTATCTTGGGCCTATCCAGACCTGCACCTCTGTTTATCTGCTCTTGGTGAGCATAGCCAGGTGGCTAAAGCCCTGATGCTGAAGTTTATGGCTTAAATCAGTGGGATTATTCATGAGTTCAGAGATAACCATGTGCTTTTGTACTTGGCTGGAATGGTGTCTGAAGCTGACAGCTGCAGGTCAAAAGCTCTGAGTCACCAGGTCCCTCCTCTCCTTCCTGTGTGACCAGTCTACTTGTGTCTGCTTCCTTGCCTGCCGCATAAGGACGATGACAATTGCGTTTATCTGATGGTTACTTACAAACGGCCCTAGAGGCCTCTTTTGGCCTGATGAAAATTCAGTAGAAGCTGGACGAGCAGGGCAAAGACAAGAGGACATTTAACTAATGAAAGCGCTGGAGCTCAGGAAGGCCATTACACCCTTTCTTCCTTCCCACATTCCCACACAAGTTAATTGGCGATTGCTGCAAAATATTCGCTGGGCAGAGAGGAGTGGGGGGCCATGGAAAGGCTGAGGCAAGTCCCTCTGAGCTGATAGAAGGCTCATGTGGTGAGGTGGTGGTTTGGGTGTCCAGCGCAGCACAATGTTATGTTAGCAGGTTCCCAGCAGTAGTTATACCTCATTAGAGGCCCCATTCAATTAAAAAACATGACCTTGATTCTGCATGCTTTGTGAAATGATAACATGCACAAAAGCTAGAGAGAAAGAGACAAACAACAGTCTGACTGCATATATTTTACACCCCAACATACAGTAAGTCCCCAGGGAAGTGACTGAGAGGGCTTTCCGCATTTGGCATGTGGATTTTAAATATAGACTCCATTGATTCTCTTACTGTTGGTTTCCAGTGTCAGTCAGTGCTGCTCTGGTGTGTCTCTCCCTGTGGAGCTGGGCAGAGCATTGGCTCATGGCACAGAGTTAGTGCTGAGTTTTAGGAGCGACGAGCAGCACAAGCTGCCCAGGCTGCAGAAGGCTGAATGGATCCATGGCTGATGACCGGCACCTTTGCTTGGTTGAGTTGTCCCTTTGGTACCATTCTTGGGAGGAGAAGTTGTTTGTGCACCCACGTTTTAGGAAGGGGAGGCTGGCTTTGCCGTGCCTTTAAGATCAGCTCATCCGCACCTCCCTGTTGGTTAACAAGTCAAATAGGATCATCACTCAGAGAGTGTGAGAAACCCTCTTGGACGCAGGGTACACCTGCTGTATCCATGTGAATATGCAGGCTGAAACTCTGCAGAGGAGCTGTGGGTGTCCTCCCAGCTGCCCTGTGCTTCTGCAGGCGTTTGTAAATACAGTTGCTCTCACTTTCCATTGATAGAAATCAAAAAGCAATTAAGAATCAAGCTCTTCAAATTGATAGGTCTCCTGAATTTGAAACATTTTTCATTCTTTGGCTGGTATCACTGCCTAGATTAGATTATTTTTTAAAGGGAAAATTAAAATAAACAGTATTTATGGTTTAATTATTTGAATGACTAAGAAGCTCCAGCTTTATTTTAACTTCACAGAGGACAGGGAGATGTTTTTAATGATATGTTTTACTCACATAGCATCTTTCATCCAAGGATCTCAAACTGATAATTAATTAATCCTTGTACCTTTCCATGAGACAGTTATTATCTCTGATATTACCGATGGCTAAACAAAGGCACAAAGACGTCAAGGCGCAAACTGTTTTCCAAATATTAATTAAGTAATTCTCGCACCACTCTGTGAGACGGTTACTATCTCTGCTATTACCAATGGGTAAACTGAGGCACAAATGTGCAAGCAACTCACCCGAGGCCATGCAGGTGAGTCAGCAGCAGAGCTTAGAATAGCGTATGACCAGTCTTAAGTCTTAGCTAATCGTTTCTAGCAAGTGCTACGCCGTATTCTTGACAAGGGGAATGCAAACCCCCATGCAAAGCACAGCTGAAACCCCTTGGGTTTACGAAAATATTTCCTCTGGTCTATCTTCATCCACTGGAGATCATGTTTGCCCACATTAGTTTGCAGCTTCTCTTGAACTTGTTCCGACTGGTGGAAGCCAATACAACCATAATGAGGAATGGCTGGTTTCAAATATGTGGGGAGTTTTACGAAACTCTGGTGATGGTGGCTGCCCAGCTGCATGCATTTTTTTGCGAGTTTGTCCTCGTACCCATGCTGTGTGGCTTTCTCAGGTCAGGAGAGCCTCCGTCCAAGCCTGCAGCCCTGGAGCAAGCACATTGCCCCAGGGCAGCAGAGTGAGAGCAGGGCTGGCCCCAAGCGTACTAACACAAGCTGCTGTAAGTGTGTGTGCACTCCTCTCATTTATCTGCCTTCCTCCTTTGGGACGTGACAGGGTGTAATTTTTAAAGATCCTTGCAAGAGGTCTCTGGAGGAACGTGGAGACCCAGCAGGCCGGGGCCCTTCACCAGCCAAATCCACCGTGCCTCCTTGCGCAGTCCATCAGCTGAGACTTCAATGTGCGTTCATCATTCTGAGCTGTCCTCCCCTGGCAGAAGAGAAAAAGCGAGGATGCTGAAGACACCCTATTCCCTCAGGAAAGGTCTCCCTTTTTCCGTCCAGCTGTAGTGACTCTCCGTGCAGGCACCTGAATCCTCACCATGCGCACATCCCAGCCGAGCTATTTCAAACATGGGTTTGGCCTCATCAAATGCAGTCTCATTTCCACATGAAAGGGCTGGAGGAATATGAAGCCAGCTCATCTGTATTGATAAGAATTTGGCATTGCTTTCCTCTAGTTATCTAAGCTTTCTGTGTACATTAATCACAATGCAAAAATCAAGAGAGGGGGGATGCATCTTCTCTGTTGTCTTCCCTGAGCTTAGGCAGTAACCTGGTGGTGGTTTTTTGTGAGGTTTATTTCCGTTGCTTCTCAGGTTTGGGTTTTTTTCCTAAACTTCCTTTCTCCAGTTCCACTCTGCTGGAGTCTGATTGCTCCCTCCCCTCTGCAGTTTGGATGCCTCCCTCTTCTTGCTACAGCTCTGATGCAAGCGCTTTGCTGCCGTGTTTGCCAAACCTGGCATGAGCACCCACTGCTAGTCTAGACACCAGTCTAACTGTAGCACTAATGCTAGGGTTTAACAGACTGATCTCGGCGTTTGTCATAGCTCTGCCCACGGTCATTGCTTTGATCTTTATCCTTGAAAACCACAGTCATTGACAAAGGTAAAATGAATTTTTGTCTTTGAAAGACTTTGATGGCATTCCCTTGGTTTGTTTTGTGATGTGTTTTTGGTTGGTTTTTTTTTTTTTCCCCCTCTCATTTGCTCTTCCAGCTGAACTTCATCATAAAGCTTCTGATTACAGCTGCAGCTCCAGGACCAGATAAGAGTTCATGCTTTCTTGCTTTCTGCCATATGGCCGCTTAAAAATCTAAGGGGGGAATCCTGGGGACGCTTCCTCTGAGACAAACTGCCAGTGAGTGAAATGTAAACTTTAATGGGAATCAGAGACAGAAGGCCCTCAGGATTTGGTCTTGTACCTTCTTAAACCAAAACAAAACAAAATCGTCTCGAATAGGGCCAAGTGCCAAAAGCAGGAGAGAATGAGAACTATTTGGTATTAGTTTTCTAGTCTGAAGTCTGTACTCTGCCAACTACTGCTATTTGCCTTCATGTAGTACCTAGAGGTTGAGCTGAGACAAGGGCCTTCTATGAGACATTGTATAGACACGTTGTAAGAGATTGCCTCTGCCTGGAGGTGTTTGTAATTTAAATAAACACGATGAGCAAATCAAGCGTTACTAGCTCCGTCTTCTAGATGGGGAAGTGAAGGCAAGGAGTGTATGCACCTTGTCCAAGGTCACCCAGGGGACCTGAATTCATTTTAGGGCTCCAGGTTGCCTTCCTGGTGGTGATGATGTCCCATTTGCTAGTGAGCTGTTGGCTTCACAAGTGATGGCTGAGCCGTCAGCGTGCAGCTAGATAGCGGTGCCTCTGCTCTGCAGCGATTTATGACGCTTTCCCCTGCTTTGAGCTGCAGGGTTTGGCTCACTGAGGGGGAGTGCTACAAATCTCTTAGCAGCTCGGCCTCTGCTAGAGAAAAAGTCAGCAGCTTTTGAGCCAGACTTCTGGTGTTTGGATTTTTTTTAATAAGGCTATAAAAGCCACTTATCAGATGTCTTATCAATTTGAGCAGGAAGCAATCTGCATGAGGGACCTTCAGCGAGGTGCTTCCACCAACCTTGGTGAATTTCAAGGAAAACGGAAGAGAGGGGGTTCTTCCACTGGGCCCAGAATGAGAGCAGGAACGTAAAGAGCTTGAGTTTAATATCACGCACAGTGTAAAAGCAAATAACTCAATAGGGGAGGCTTTGATTATGGGACATACAGTGTGTTATTTGGACATCTGTGAAAATCTTCCTAGGCCTTGGGGTGAAATCCAGGTTTGTTGGAGTCAGTGGGATTTGTGCCACGAATGGCCACGGGGCCAAGTACTCTCTTTAAGTGCTTGCACAGGATTCAGCAGCTGCTGGAGCAGAGAGCAGTGCACCCGTGACAGCAGCTCAGGGAGGACGAGTCCAGAGGACTTGTTGATGGTAGCAATTCTGAAAGCACCAGCAGTGACATACCACCCCAACAACATCCAGAATGGCTGTTGGGGGTATCCAGCTCCTAGCTAGGAGAAGGCATTTGTGAAAACGGGTTTTGTTAAACAAACAAACAAACAAATCTGCCTTCAAAGTGACTGGGTCAAAACTGGAGCTGGCTGAAAATTCTCCTGTTTCATATATAAATATCGCATAGATACATATTCACACACACATAGTTGGCAACTTGGACAACTTAATATACAGGTAGTATGTACATTTAAGGTAGAAGAACGTATGTATTTTATGTGTATATACTCACATAGATATATATTCCCAACATCCATAAAATTGTATTTTCCTGTTTTTTCCAAACACTTCATCAGCTGATTCACAGATGCCAAATGTTGACACAATATGTTAAATAGAAATGTTGACAGTTTCCCATGGAGAGTTTTCTGCAGTGTTGGAGAAGCTCTGCTCAACATTTCTTTTGAGATTCAAAGGAATTTGATTAACATTTTGCTGTTGCCCATTCCTGACTACTCTTGAGTTGAGCGGGGACTGCAGGAGCACTTTATGAGTAAGGCTCTTCTGTTATTTACAGCCTTGTCAAAACGATGAAGTAGCAGGAATCTCCTTGGAGAGCAATGTATCACAGCATTTGTCAAGATGATTTCCAAATCAAAGATGACTTCCAAGGAGCAGCAAGGCTGTAATCTTGGAGCCAATCAAGCCAATGGCAAAAATCCCAATTTCTGCACGATTATTCTTAATGGAGCCTCTGAAATTTTGGAGCTTCAGATGTTATGGCTGAAAGGTCCTATCCAAATTCAGCATCTGTGTGCCTTACAGAGGCATGACCCTAAAAAGAAGTGATGAAAAATACCTATTTTAAAAACAAATATCCCTATTCATAATGAGGCCAAAGGGAAAATGAAGCATTCAGTACTTAATACTGACACCTGCCACTTGCAAAATCTCTCCACCACTAGAAACAAATATCTATGAGAGTTTGGAAAATTTTGGTCACTCATTTTTTCCTCCTTTTCTTCCATTTCAGTCACTGGTACATCCATCCAATAACAGCACTAAAATTGCTAAATGTCATGAAGTGAAGCGGGTGAATTTTCTTCATGTACTAGTTCCAGGTGAGGTGGCAACGGGAACAACTGTATTTCTCACCAAAACAAAATGAGACAAAAGATATATTTCCCAATGGTTTTGGATATAGTTGTTAGGTCCGAGGCACAGGGATTACTCACAGTACTTATTAATATCACTGTCATTGAACTCTAATTTCCAAGTTCTATGCTCCAAATGCCCACCAGCTGTGAAAATCCAGCCAAGCTCTGGCTGCTAGGCTATAAACTCCTTCTAAGTTTTGCTCGGTTCTTGGCACAACAACCGGGGGTCCCTGCCAATGAAATATCGGAAGGGTGTTTCAGGAGGGGAAACAAGAGGTACATCCCACACGATGGATCACCTGGTAGGAAAATGTGCCCTGTTGTAAATCGTATGGCACAGGTGACCCCTCCCTCCTTGAGCTTCGTTCCCATTGTCACAGCCTCAAGTCAGACCATCAGTAGGAAGGGGTCAGTCCCCAGTGCAACAAAGCAGATGTGCAGGCTGGCAAACTACCCAGGGCAAGTATTGTAAAGGCTTGGGTTAGTTTTTACTCTTCTCTGCATGCCTCTGTTGGAAACCAAGCTAGACAGATTCTTGGTCCCAATAAATATGGCAGTTCTGACACTGTCATGTAAGAAAATCCAGTTTCCCAGAGAAAAACCTCAGACAAAATAGCCAAACCAAGATATTTATCACTTTATACTATGTTAATGCAGACAAACCCAATTCACACTACAATAAATTCATTACTGAGTCTTATTAGAACAAACCGATATTCCCACATGACTAATTTCAAGCTAGGAAGGTTTAGGTTTGGTTTTTCTCTGTTAATAGTTTTTTGTGATGGGGAAGGCATTTTTCAACTGATTGAAACAAATTGCCTCCCAAAATGTCCAGTTTCATTGAAAGATTCAGAGGTTTCAGTAAGAAAAAACTAAGGCCAGTTATTCAGTTATTGCCTGAGAGGTTTCTGCAGTATTACCCCTCTCCCAATCACCTCAAAAAATACAGAAGTAAAATAGTAACTCAAAGAAGTAAGTCCATCCAAGTCATTAACACTTTTCTTGGGGAGAGAAGTAGTCCCTGGCTACCTCCATCATTTATGTTCTTATCCTTAAACCTGGTTTTGATCCACCTCCGATGGCCATCAGTGGGTGCTCTGCCCAGGACAGCAGTGCCCCAAAGTCAAGCAGGGCTGGACCCCAAGTTGAGCTTAGACTCCAAGCGGACTATAGCAACTTAATGCCATGCATTAACAACATTAATAGCTTTATACTTAAAACCTCTTAAAAGCTATTAAACCCCAAAATTAGCTCCACTGAACTGGAATTGCCAATGACAATGATTCTCATATCTATGGATATATATATATATAGATATATAGATATATAGATGAATGTGCAGAGCAGGACTCGGTACAGCCAGAGGCAGGGCTGGGCCAGTATAGGAGAAGGCCTACTGGATTTGAAGAAGTGACCAGAGCTCAGCAGACTGGGACAGAGAGAAAGCAGGGCTCAATGGCACCGTTTAAGCCTCAAAGGAGAGCCAAGTGCCAGCCGGCACAAGGAGAAAAGGAGCACCCCCGGAGAAGGGTACAAAAGTAGCACTGATGAGTAGTGCTTGGCTTTGCTCCAACAAAGGTCACAGCTGGGTCCTATATTAACTTTTTCTCAACACAGCATTATTGAGAATTACATCAAGGCACTTGATATCAATGCCTCCCTCCCAGAGACCTTTCAGGAGAAAATATAAGTATTTGACATCTGTGGCGTAAGCAAAGACAGTCAAAGGCTCTGTTATCTTCTTTTCTGAGCTGGAGAATTTGGCTATGAGAAAAAAGCAAAGCATGTGGGTAGTATCACTTGTTTGAGTAAACTGATGTACGAGCCTGCAAGATTTGCCAAAGCAGCTCTCTGAAGGTGCATCCTAGGCTTAGATACAAGAGCCTCCATCTGAAAATACAAGTAATCAGTAAAAATTTATCCACTGATTTCTTTTCTTAAATTACCTGTATTACTACAGAGGGATATTCTTCTTTACTACTGTTCCATTACCAGTATTCTTCTGGAGCTGAAGTTCCAGCTAGATTCATTGGACAAGCAAATTTTAAGCATCACAAAGTTGTTCCTATTCATTTCTCTGTTTGTTTTCAATTTCCCGTCCTATCAGCTCAAATGAATTAAGATGGGAGGAGGTAAAGCAACTAGAGCAGGCAATTTTTAAGGCTGCACTGCGTAGAAGGTAAGAAAATATCATAAATTTTATTTCATGCCTTCATGCCAATTGTTAGAAATGTGCAGTCCATATGAATTCATATAACAAGGAGGGAATGTTGGGAAAACCAATAAAGATTTTGTGGTCTTAACTATAATGAATGTAGTTTGATATAGAGTCTGTTTTTCACTGCATGGCAAAATGAATCATAAAATACTGGACCTTGAAACTCCTGCATTTTTTAACAATAGCCTGGGGACAGTTTACAGTGTAATGAATTAACCCACCTTCAAAATCTTTTATGAGTATTTTGCCAATTAGCTTCGCATGCTTGCTAATGACTCATGGCCAGCGCATGTCTTTACAGAGCGCGCTTTTACAGCACACGCCAGCCTGTTAAGTCAGCAGAGGTATGCGGGATGGTGAGGTAGACACAGGTAAGAGCCAGCCAGTCCTAGCAGCCTACATATTTCAGCAGTCAAAGAGCCCTTGCTTGTTCTCTCAGACCCAAAATAACTGTAATAACGTATAGCAACGTCAAAAAGGCTTTGGTTTCCGAAGGATTGCGAGGAATGCAAAGGGCTCAAGTCCTGACATCTGTTGTTACTTAGTACTAACATATATAATGCTGCTAATTGCTGAGCCATCTTTGTTTTCCTTACTTAGCACTAGGGTTAGAATTATTTTATTTTTGTGGTTGATGGCTTCCTGCCACTTGCAACACAAGGTCCACTCTAAAGAAAATAAAACAACTACCAGGCTGCCTATTAACAGTGTGTGGAGGGCTGGAGTTGTTTCTTCCCCTCTTCTGTTTTGGGTTGTATTTTGTTGGTGGTTTTGTGTTTTTTTTTTAATTAAAGGGGACTTAGAAGAGACATGCCTTAGACAGACCCAGCAGAGCTAGGACCTGACTAGTGTCACACCAAAAAGCCACATGGGGCAGTATCCCGCCTTCCAGCATCAGCAGGAGGAGGAAATTCAAGGAGGAGGTTCAGCACAAACCCTCGCCTGCTGCACCCTCCTCGCTTCAGGCAATCCGTGGTTTATGGACTTCCCAAAGCAGAGGCTGCCTCCAGACCAGCGTGTTTTAACAGCCACCCATGGATCTATCCTCCTCAAATGTTTTTGATCCCTTTCTCGAGCCATTTATAACTTCTGGCCTCCGCAACATCCTGTGGCAATGAGTTCCATGATTTAATTATGCTTTGTATGAAAAAGTACTTCCTTGTGTTGGTTTAAACCTTCTTGTGTGACAGCATCTTCGGGTCCCCTCTAATTCTTACAAGAAGCAGGGAATAACCAGTTTTCACTTGCCTTTTTCTATGTCAATCATGATGTGACAGACCTTTACTGTTCCTCCTGCTGCTGTTATCCCTTTCCACCCTGAATACTCTTCATCTGCTTATTTTTCCATCTGTATGGAAGCTTATGCCCACCTCTTCTCATCCTGAATGCTTTAATTAATGAAGCTTTCTAGTTTAGCTTAACCCTTCTGGAGTTAGATGGCCAGAAAACACACTACCATGGAGCTCTAGTTTCACGGAGGAGTGCTATAATGATGTTTTCTGATTTGTTCCCGCCTCTTTGACAATTTGTTCTTAATGTGGTAGCTGCTTCTTCTGATGGACTTTAAATGATATTTGCAGAAGTCTCCTAGCTCACTTCACTAAATGTTATATTTAGGGCTCGTTTCTGTTGCAGTATAGTTAGGGTGAGTTTTCTGCCTGTGCTCTGCTTTTGTTGACACTGCAATACATCAGTCATTTATTGCCCGGCCACTCAGGACCATGAACTCTTTTGGCAGTGCTTTGTGGCCAAATTTAGTTTTACAACGTTGAATAATATGCATCATCGGCAAAATTTCTCATCTCGCTATTCATCCTTTTTGCTGGACTATTTATGAATACGTCTGAACACTATCAAATTAGGATTTCAACAACCTCAGCTCTAAGCAATGTGCAAAAACCTCTCTCTTGCACAAAGATTTGTGGCAGACATCCTAGCCAAAGCCTTGAGGGGACTCACCAGTAACCTCCCACAATAGTGATCTTCCAGAAAGACAGCTTTTAACTTCTTAAAACTTCACAAAAGAACTTTCTTCTCTCATCTCTTATCATGAAGCCTTATGCAGACAGTTTTGAGGCATTTGTGTTTATTGGCATGACTCTCCTAACTCCTCTGAACATGTTATCAATATTGAGTGAGTAAGCTGGAGAAATCAGTGATAAGAAGGCCCAGCTGGTGTGACAAGTATTTCATTCCACAGCCAGGAATATGTCATTTGTCAGCCTATTATTTTTAATAACTCTCAGATCATCTGTCTCTAATGATCATGGTTTCGTCATAAACCATGCAGACCATCAAACAGAGGAGCCTCAAGCTGGTAAGAGACTCAACTACAGTAACATCTTTTTCTTTTGCCAAACAGAGAATTATTTATGTTTGTAGGTGAGCTGCACGCCTTCTGCAATGAAGTCCGATAGTTTATCACGCAAAAGCACAGAATCTGTCCTTTTTGCCCTACTGCAAGAGACCACAGCAGCCTGAATGGTGCGATTGGTGTCATGTGCCTGAAAAATACCTGTTGCTGCTCTTAGCTGTCCTCCTTTTGGGGACTCCTCAGTTACACTGAGAAGCAAGTTCCTCTGGAATCACCCTGGAATCACTGTTTGCACATGCCAGCTGAAGAGATTCTTCTCTTTACCGTACCCTGGTATAGATCCAGTTCTCCAGGAGGATGTATGCTCACAGCAGCAGACACCCCACAGGGCAGTTAGCATTGACAAGCCATTCCCTTGTTTCACAAAATATTGCTGCTTCTCTTTTGTCTCACATCGTTCTCACTCCCCTGTCAGTCAGCTGCCCCAGTGGTTTAGCAGGAAGGGCCAAACTTGTGATAAACTTAAGCTGAGACTTAATTTGTGCATTTGTGAGCCATTCCTGAGGACAGTGACTCAGGTCTCCCCTGGCTCTGTTGTGGTGCAGGACCTGCCACGTGAAGTTACCCTGAGCTTCCGAGCGTTACCCCTCTGGGTGTTGTTCCACGCACCACTTTGCACCTGGAAAACCCGTTTGCTGGACATACAGCTAATCCACTGCAGAAAATCCCATCGCAGACAGGAGAGCCTGGGTGCTTACAGAGTGTGACCGGAAGAGGAGCCCACTGTTACTACATGAATTGTACAATTCTTGCTGTGGATCTTCAGAGCTGAGCTGCATATTCAGACCACAACTTTTTCCAAAGAAAAGCTGTGGTATTTACGTATTTCAGAACAGCGCTGATCATGCTATACTGACCTTAACTGCAACTGCAAGTTTTCAACCTGTTTTTTCCTCTTCTTAATGCAGTGGGAGCTTTGCCTGTACTGTGCAGGACTGGAGCATCTCTGTATGTCCAGGTTATGGAAAATGATTGCTGTACCAAATAAGCTCAATAATGTCTCTAAGCTAGAGGGACTGTATTTACAGTCCTGGTTTCTTTGACACATAGCATGGGCTCTTCTTCACTGGGGGCCTAATCCTGAACTGGTTTAGTCAGTGGGAATGGTGATCAAATTAAATCAGAGTAGGATGAGACCATGTGTTATTTTAGGCCATCTAACACGCCACAAAAAAATGTGTTGAATCATTTATTTAAAAAAAAACAAAACCCAAACATATGGTTAGATAATCAGTGACAATCACTAGACACCTACACAGGAGAGTTGCATATATATATATATATGTACACACACATATATTTGAAGTTATGCTACAGATTTCTTGGGTGGATTTTTTTCAGCCACTGCACTCTCTCTGGACAAATAATTTGGATGTTGATCACTCAGGCGATGTAATCTGAAATCATGTCGCCTGTGTTGCAAACAGAAGTGAAGGAGAGAACATTTCATTCCTGTCTAACACGAAGCAAAGCTCACAGCTGCAGCATTTCATTCCAAAGAACACCACTGCCTGTAACACAGCAAAGTATGTGTGTGGGGGGGGTGCACTGAAATTATTGCTCTTCTGCCAAAGAGCTAGGGCAGGACTATTTTTTTTTTACTTTTTTTTACTTCTTCTCATTGACTCTCAAGCATAAAGGCAAGCAGTGTTCCTGTACTGCAATAGAAATGGCACAACCCATTCACTCTATGTAGCGCCAACATGCTACCATGCTTGGAGTCATTATTTTTTGTGCATGGTTGCAAAAAGAGGTGGGGGGGTCTAATGTGTTAATTGGAGAGGAGGTGATGGAGGTGCAAAGGACTTTCAGACTGGCCATCTCAATTCTCCCAGCAGCTTCATTCTGCTGATCTGTAGGTCTGCCATCAGCTGCAGGACAGTCATCTGAGGACTTAAATCAGTCCATATGTACTGAAGATGGGCTAATGCTTACATCCTCCCAACTCTCAAGACAGAAGAAATCCCATCACTAACATCTCTCTTCTTAAGCGCTCAGCCTTTAAAACTTGATGGAAATTCAGAAGGCTGGAAGTGTCCATTCCATCCTCGATGAAATGCTGTACATTTTACAACAGTCCAATTCATGCATCTGCTAAGGGCCCACAGGCATGATTCCCGTTGGGCTTACAGCGTGAGAAAGAAAAGATTCACAGCAGTGGAGTGTTTGTGCTTGGTGCCATCAGCAGTTAGGATCCTTTCTCTAATTCCAGCCTAAGTCCATTCACAGCAGTTTACATTAGCATTCTCATACCGTTGCATCCCCTTGAATAAAGAATCCTTCTTCATCTTCCTTAACTTTTAGCTATGACATTTATAGGCAAAAATCTCAGCCATTGTTTTTTTCAGCTTTTCCGTCCCAGGCTTCTCTCCCAAGTCAGACTGGCCTGTTCTTACCACCTCATCAACACACTCCTGCTATTCCTCCTGCTTCAACTCATCTTTTGTGTTCCTTGATGAGCAAAAAAGTGCACCGCGTTCACAGTGTGCTGTCACTGGCTCATCTCTCCACTGAGACTGCATTTCCCTTGTCATGGCTACAACATAGCTGGGTCTCAGTCACTCTGTGATTAAAGCACACCAAACTCTTCTCTCTTCACAAGCAACTCTGAGCACACAGCTTGTTACACAATGTTTTCTTAGTAATATTACCCAACTTTGCAGTGATTTGCATTAGCCACAGCTCTGGACTCTTTTCTCCAGAAGAGCCAGGACTTTGCCAGTTGACATCAACCAAAGAACTAGCTCTCAGTATTCAATACATTAGAGGGAAATGAAAACAGCAGCAAAATAAAGAGAGACTGAGCTACACTATATTCTGATAAGTTACAGTACTGCCAACCAACCCAAGGACTTTGCTTCCCGACTTGGAAACAAGATATGAACTAGAGTGTTTCTATTTTTGCATTAAAATGGAAACAGGTGGGAAGCAGGCGTGGAATTTATCAAGAAAAAAAATACCTTTTATTATGTTAAAATGTGAACAGAATGGAAATTACAATCTTCCAGTGTCAGTGGGTTTCCCCTCACTCAGCCTTTAGCAGTAACAAACCAGCTGCAGTGGGGTTGGAGTTTAGGAGTTTGCTTCCTAACCCAATCTAAGTCTCTCCCAGGTCTGCCATACTTTGAATTATTACACCATCTGGCACAGGGGATGTTATTGACTCCAGAGAGAAGAGTCAAGGTTTGCAATATTTTTTTATAGGTTGCTAACTGAAAAATAAGAACAAAAATGAAGTGCTGGATAGTAGAAACCAGTGGTTTTCTCTGTTCCTACCTGATTTATTGCAGTGAACCTCTACTCCCACAGTAAGTTTGGCACTTTGGTTCATCTCAGGTATCTACTGTGTGTCAGCACCAAGCCAGTGGGGAGCTGGAGAGACTAAAGCCACACCAAAGCTGTACATTTTGAGCAGATTTCTCCCACGCTGTGTCCTACCTCCATGTCAGAACAAGTACAAACTGGAGTTGCCCAAAACCCAAGAAGTGACCCAACCGAGGTGGAGCATGTTCCTGAGAGGACTTAAAGTAAAACCTTAATCCAAAAACTTTTTAAAGAATATGGTATAGATGGAAAAAACTTTATCACAAACACTTGGTAATTCATTGCTCAGAGGGTAGGACCATTGGCATCATGGGCTGGACAAATATATAATAAAATGGATAAAATGGATTGACAGATAATCTAAGGGGCACTCAATTGAACTGTTTCCTGTAAACTTTCCAGCAATCAGCCCTGACTGTATTTATTTTAGAGCAGGAAAATACTTATTCATCGAAGTACTTATTCATCCAAGTAGACTAGACACTAGGAAGAAGTTCTTCACAGGAAGAGTTGTGGGATATTGGAACAGGCTGCCCAGGGAGGGGGGTGAGTCGCCATCCCTGGATGTGTTTAAGCATTGCTTGGTTGTGGTGTTGCGTGTTATGGTCTAGGGGTGAACTTGCAAGTAGGGTTAATGGTTGGACTCGATGATCCCAAGGGTCTTTTCCAACCTGGATGATTCTGTGATTCTGTGTGATTCTGTGAAGTACTGAAAAGGTTGCCATCAACTTTGCAACAGACATTTTTTGATCCATGTGAAATCTCACTGGATCCAAACAGGTTTGACTGACTGCATGCGTTCAGCTCAGCAAACAGCCTCTGACCATGACCAAGGTCTGTACCAACAGAATGTCCAGTGTGGCCCAGTTCACAGGACTGCATTACTTCTGCAGCGTTACATGCCACAGGCACCAGGGCAGTGTTCTGCTGGTCTAAACCAACTTAAAAATGGATTCAAACATTTTGCCTTTTCTCAAACTGCTTATAAACAGCTTCTCAGCACTTTTAAATTGAATGAAGAACATTTTTCAGCTCTGTTAATCTTTGAATGTGACAGACTTTCTCTGTAATTCCTCCCTGTCCAGAGGAGAATAACAGGAGAATTAGGGAGAGAGACTTTGAGGTTGAAAAAATACTTGAACCTGTTAATGAAAAAAAAAAAGAATAATACTAACAATAACGATGTCAAACTATATGCAGATATAGACAAGCATGCAAATATGCTCAAAGATACAAGACAACAAATGACAACAAGGTCCTAAGCAGGAAAAAAAGAAAGGTCTCAGACTGGACTCAGCAATACATAGGAGTGCCTGAGCCCAGTCCTGACGATAGTTCAAAAAAACACCAGAAAAGGAGCTGTGCCACTCCCACCCAGGGAGGCAAGGGAAGACAACCTGTCCTGAGGAACAGTGCCCCAGTGCAGTGTGGAAACAGGAGGCAGGAACACCAGCAGCACAGGGAGAGATAGCAAACAGCCAGTAGCAAACCTTTCAGCATAGCTGCACTGAAGACCCCAGGGCTGTTCTTAGGGGCCTTTTTATACTAAGCATTATGGGAAGGAATACCATTATTGGCACATTTAGGCCACCTGACCCATCCTCTCCTCCCCATTGTCACATGGTCCAGGAGCTCCAGAGAACTTTTATCCTAGTGCTCTCAAACTAGAAGACAATTTTGTTCTTCCTTGTGTTTCTTGGTTTGAGACAGAACCAGAAATCCAAAGAGCAAAGTGTTTGCAAAGGCTTTATGGTTGAGAGGTCTTTGAACTCCTTGAAAGCAGGAGATGAAAAGCTCACAAGTTCCTCTTTTGAGGCTCTCAGTCCAATTACCAGGAACCAAGGTAGGTTGAATGCATTCAGGGAGATGGACTGAGGGAGGGAGCATTCAGGTACCTTTCAAATATGCAACCAAATAATTTGAGGTTTGCCTGTCACTTGTCTAGACACATGTTTCAAAAGGGAACAAAATAAAAGAAAGAAAAATAGCCCGTCTGGGAATTCTTACCCTGGGATTGTTGCACAGCAGAAAAGCTGGGTAATTCCCTTCAACTGAATAAACATAGGAGGGAGTCTGAGAGCAATTTGGCTCCAGAGCAAATATTGTTACTGAATTCTTTGCACCTGCAATGGTCAGGGAAATGATAATACATGCTCTCCACGTCTTCCTATCCCACACTTTGGAAAGAAGCCATGAGGAACCTCACGTCTGCTACAGCATGAATGTTTGCAAGGGCAGGGTTTCAGGCAAGACTCTGCTGGCGGGGTTACGGGGTGCTCCACAGCCCCATCTCACAAAACCCACCCTCACCTCAACCTCAAGTAAATCTGACACCTCTTTATAGAGCTCTGCTGCTGCTGGTGCAGATATTCAGCTGGTACATCACAAGATTTGCCCAGCCCAGCATACGGTGCAACTTTGCAGCATTTGTCATATTTATTGACTAAACAGTTTGGGGGAAAAAAAAAAAAGTTAATGGCTTTGTCTGACATGGATTTTGGTACCATTCGTCCAGCATAGGCACAGTTATCCAGAAAAGCCATGCTTTTCTCAGTATAATATGACTTGCCTTGGGCTAGTTTTTATTACTGCTACAACATCAGGACCAAGGAGGGTTTGATCCTTTGGTGAGGAAGTATCCCCAGTCCAGCTGTGCCCTCACATGCTGGCAATGGGAGTGTGTGGCCGCGGGACAAGCCAGGAGACAGGGAAAATGGCTCAGTTCAGCCACCAGACCCTTGAGCTGGACCGGCAAACCGGGGGCACATCTGGAGACTGAAAGAGGTGGAACTGATGCTCCTTGCACAACACAAGGAGGCAGGTAGGGATTTGGATTGCTATAATGGGTGAAAGATGATTTTTTTCTAGACTGTTTCTTTGGAAAACACGGGTCTGTGCCTAGAGAATTACTGTGCCTTGTCTATAAAATGGAGAGCATTTCTATCCCCCGCTCCTTGTCACACTGCTGTACATGTGCACACCCACCTGGCTTGTTGGTCACTGACTTGAGTTTTTGGAGGAGAGGAAAAGGGGAGAAAACCCAAGAGAGATGGAAGCAGCTGAAAGAGAAATGAAAGGGTTGGTGTCAGACTCACAGAGAGGAGCTACCTCCACTCCCTGTCACTGATGGCCTTCTAGAACAGGGATTTGAGGACAAAGCAAATAGCATGGAGAAATGAGATGTGGATAATGGACTCCCCTTCCCACCTCAGACATACTAACAGGATGATGGCTGACACCCCAAGATAGAATCTCTCTGTGCGTGAATAAATCTGAGTCCATCAGACCATGGCTGCTCAGCCTCAAGCCAAAAAAAAAAAATAGGGGATAATTTGTAACATTTGTAGTATTTTAAAATGTTTCTGCTGTAAAAGGTTTTTTTTTTCACTGGAAGAAATATAATTGCCTTATAAAGAGTTCTAGCATCATACTTACAGACCAAATTCAGTCCTAAGTTTCTGGGTTTATACTACTATTTGAAAATATTTCACTGTATTTCCCTGGATTTTTAGTAACTGCTGTGCTTCTTTCTTGAATAGAGAACTTTTCAAGTTACTTATATTTATCAAAAGCACAGAAAAAAATGGTCAATCTCTGTGTTCCACTGGAATGGTTTGTTTTCAGTACACCAAACTTTTAGCATCGTAATCTGCCATCCTGCATCACACTAGCCATAGAACTCAGCCATTTAGTCCTGTACAAAGCCCAATAATTTGCATTTAAAACAACTACCCCACACCTTTTGGCTGTTCCCTCCTATAAAACCCTGCATCAACAACTGCTGTGGCTTTGTCAGAAGAGGAACAAGCCCTGGGCAAGGACATGTAGTTTAACAGCCTAGTACTGAGCTAGCTTGACTCACTACAGCCCCCAAACAATAAAATCGAGTGTTTCATCTCCATAGGAAGTTTCATAGTGTGAGGAACTCACTGTATAACACATTCCCTGCAGTATAAGATTTAAAAAAATAAAATAAAAAAAAAATACATATATACACATGCACAGTAGTCCTGCAGTCATGGCTGGCCCATGTTTTTGACAAGCTGTATCGATCATTCTCCATCTCTGCATCAGCAGGCAGGTTAAGAGCAGGTGACAACGAAGCAGTTTGGGCTCTCCCTGGGAAATAAATGTTAAGTAAAGAAGAGACAATTTCACCACAGTGTGAAGACAGCAATCAGATTACTAGGAAAGAGAACAAAAAGATGAGACAACATTGAGTTACAGAACCCAGATTCAAAGGAATTATGCCAATTTCTATTACCTAAGTAGCTTTAAAGACTACCAAATATTTCCTTAAGATTACTAAGCATATTAACTTATAATTATTCATATCTGTCCATGAAATTAACCCCCTACAACAGCACAACTTAATCACTGCAAATTCAGGTTGGCGGAAAAAGTGTTCTGGTTTTTGTACCACTTGACTGAGCTTAGTAAAAGAAAACATGGGAGATTTGGTTGATCCTCCACAAAGCTTTTGGGCCATGATGTGATTGGGAAGGAACAGGACAGTCTTGTGACCAGGTTTCAGTTGCAAACTAGTCCGAGGCACTAAACTGGACTTAGGAGCTGAGCTACTCCCAAGCCCAGTTGTGCCGCATCTTTGCTGTGGTGGGTAATGAACCCCCTTCACTCTGACACAACTGTGATCCCGCTGTGCTTTATTTCGTCCATTCGGACAAGGAAAAGGCCTGCCCTGGCAATGTGTGAATGCAGCAGCACACAAGTAATTGAGGCATGACCCTGAACAAAACCTGAGGGTTTGGAGTTTTTGCTCAAAGAAGGGTGACATGGAAGGCTCTCCCCCAAACCCCAGTATATCAGAAAGCGTCTTGCTCCTGTCACTGCAAACCAGCTCCGGTAATCTTACCCACCCTGGTAAATGCAACCATTCATTTCTGCTGAAGACACATTCCCGCAGAGGCAGAGAATAAATAAATAGCTCAAGTGTCCCAAGCCCGCGTTGTACCATTGCCCTGAAGAAGCCGCCCCCTTAGCGGAACCTCCCTTATATTCAACCCAGACTTCCTCACAGCATCACATCATAAAGCCATCGTGCATCTGGCCCAAATTTAAGGCACAGTTGGCAGCATTTGATACAAGAAAGAAACCAAGGACTGAATTAGTATCCCGCGAGGCTGGTGGGGGTTTTTTTAAGTTGCAGATGAAGTGCAGAGCCATGAGGAGAAGTCCTCCATATGCCTACTAGCCCTTCTCGAACAAGAAGGGCTGGCTAGGTTTTACGTTCTTTGAAAATACCACTTCATTACCTCCCCTTTTTTGTTTGCCACGAGAGGTTAACAAAATTACTGAGGGTTGAAACATTCTTTCTGGCTCATCAGACAGGATTAGCAGATGAATTACACTGCGTGGTGCAGCACACCTCAAGGAGATGGGCTATTGGAACTGCATGTTCACCTTGTCCTTCTCTTAGGAATCAAGGGGGAAATCACAGTATGTGGTGTGTGTGCATGCACACTTGGCTTGTTGGTCACTGACTTGAGTTTTTGGAGCAGCAGAAAAAGGGAAAAAAAACCCCAACCAAACAAAAGTGCTTGCTGCCGAGGGCTGCCTGAACCATGGTGGTGTACTTGGCTGCTCCCCAGCACATACATTGAGTCTTAGTTTTGGCAGGCGGTTAGCTGGTGTCATGAGCATGTCACCCACTGGAAGAAATCCTTACCTACACATGCCCAAAGGATTTACGGAGCTGCAGAAGGGCTAGGTGAGACAGCAGGCAGAGCTACAGGCTTTGGGAAAGCTCAACTCTCTCTGGACCTTTACCTCCTCACTGGGAAAGTGTTCCTTTGAAGCACACAGAGGTGTCAACCACGTGGTTATAACCTTCGACAGGGAATAACTTGATCTGCCTTCCTCTGTGAAGAATGGTGTTTCCAGCTCCCCACCAGACAAGCACTCCTCCTACTGAGTATTTTTTTAACCCATCAATAAACTGCAAATGCTATGAATATTGCAGTAGTAATTGCTCAATTTCAAGGATTTAATTCAGGTGCACCAGCCCTCCAGTACTGTCAGACAAGGTACTGCGAAGTGCTGATGCCCACTGAGCAAGGACAAGTGCTGCTTAATCTACAGCATTTTTCATTGTTTTGTGATTTTTATATCTCACTTCTCTTTACTAAATAGTCTAATAAGTTTCCTATTTAGATCACTCTAGCAGTCCAAAGCATTTATGGCCATCGTAATTTAAATCTGTTTGTTATAGTCTTCAGAATTTCCTGAAAATAGAAAGTAAAACTAATGGGAAACACAAATGGTTTATAGACTATATGTATGTCTTTAAGTGGTAGTAGCCAGCTAAGCAGAAGATAAGGGGAAAAAAGCAGGGATCAAAATCTAGGTCAGAACATATGCTGAACAACAGCCCACACTGTCAAGTCCAAGGCATCCCACAAGAGAAAGAACAAACGGGGGGGGAGGAAGGAAGTAATTTTTTTTAAAGGAGGAATAATGGCCTTTTCAAACATCTTATATTATGGACAAAAAAGACATTTTGGAAATACTATTGCTCTATTCCATCTGTTTCCTGGACAAGCATTTTTAGCCACTAATTTTACAGATGCTTCCTTACTTGTGCTTGCCTGGCCCTGCCTCTCCTGCAGCCCCAGCCTCACCTCTGGCTCACTGCTCCCCAGCATGCATCTCACCTGCTCCAGACGCAGGAGAGAGCCATGGAAGACTGAGCCCTATAGTCTGCTCATTCCCCACAAAAACAGAACAAACCTCCCTTTCCTCCCCTCGTGTTCCCATCCAAGGGTGGTAACCACTGGCAGGGCCTGTTTGCGCTCCATAGGATCCTCTCGCTCTCATTTTTTAATAAGCACATAGCTCTCTTGCCAGGTAACCAGACTGAAAAGGAAAAGTGAGTTTTCTGGCTACAGCACAGGATTGCTCACAGGAAGGCTGCCAGGACCCAGGCAGTCGCTCTCCGGAAGGGTGCAGGTGTAAGTTAAAGACCAGGCACCAACCCACGGCTCTGCCATGCCCACTGCCACCCAGAGTTGGGAGCATCATTAAAGGCAAGTGCTGGCGCTTTCCGTGAGAAGACAGCAGCCTCAGCCCTTTAAGACTGAGGTTAATGCTTCACTGCAGTCATGGCCCTAGGCTACGTTTTTTCAAAAGTGGGAGCATTATTTGAAAAGCTTCACTTTCAGCAGTAATTTAAGCACTTAAATGGTAAATCTTCTTGGCTTACAGTGAGCTTTACAACTCAACTGCCTTAAGTTACCCTTGAAATAGGCTCTAGGCTTCAGCCATTTCACTGCTTCCCGACTGAGCTACCAGAACCTGAGGACAGGGGCTGTTGTCTCTCACTCCATGAGGCTGGGTTTTTATGTCCATGCCTAAATCACTGGCACCTTTGGGTGCCAAGGTGTTTAAAGTAATAGCTGGCTTTTTTATTGTGGGGCTGACACTCCTCATGGAGTTACAGCTCCCTTTGCTCTTGAGAGGCGCAAAGAAAAGCTGCCCACCATGTTGTTGCTGAATCGTTCTCCATGGGAGATTTGATTTGAAACTCACAAAATACCACTATTTATGAGAGGAACTGGCCACAACGTGATCATAAGAACATACCAGCATTTTAGTTCCCCACCCTTTGATCGTAGTGCTTTAATGATTAAGTAGTGCTAAAGCACTGGAAAAATACCTCACTTGAGGCAGTTAAAAGCTTCTCTTTGTATAGATAAAAATGATGGCTCACATATAAGAATAACCTGGAAATGCAAGACCGAGAGGGTGAGATTAAAGCAGAAGCCTCTGTTCACATGCAGATGTTTGCCCAACAAGACAAATTGGAGGATCTGTTCAGCTTTAGGGACTGTTTCCATTAAACTGCCTAGATTTTCCAGTCCAGGACTTGCGCTACAAGAAAGGCTCAGTGGGGGGAAGCCTGTCCCTTAGAAAGATATACATGTATTTAAGGTGCTTTAAAGAAACATCTCATCCTATGGCAATTTGCAGAGAGTAATCCTTGCCTTGAGCGTTTGAAGAGAAGCCATTTCCCCCTTCTGCTGTTGCAGCTATGTGTTTAAATGCTCCCAGCTATGCTTCAGGGTGTAAGCCCCAGTACCACCAGTGCTCAGGACAAAGCATAATGTGGGAGGGAATGACTTCCTTGCTTAATTCTGAAAAGTTTACATGTACTGCATCAAAAATCTGATGCTGCTCTTAATCGAAGGCAACATAACCAGTTATATCACTGGGTCTCAGCCTTCTTGTTTGGCCAAATGTCTACCTCAGTGCATGCAAACATTCCTGGATGCAGAAGATGACAAAAGCACTTGATCCAATCAGAAATGGTTTGTGTGCTTCCTCAGCACAAAATGACTCCGATGTGGACAGTCCAGAACCAAAACTGACTGTAAACTGTCTTCCTTCAACGACCTGTGGGCCAAATCCCACCAGCACGGGACTTGGGACAGGGCAGTGCCTCAAGGCTGGATTTCCACCACTGCCTACTGGTTGAGCAGTCACAGGTTCCCAGAGAGGCGTCTGTGCAGCAGCTGTACCATGGCTTAACAAACAGTGAGACGCTTCTGTAATAAGGGGAGTAATACCTAGTGCTTTCCTTAACCTGATTCCAGCTGAGTACTGCAAACACCCGACTTATGTCACTTTTATAAGTACACACAGAGAGTGCTGCTTGCAACGTGTAAACGGAATTGGCTTTTTCCAGGGACAAATGTCAGGGAAGGTTCGTTTGGGGTCTCTTTTCTGTGTGGGAAATTTAAAATGAAGTATTTGGCTTTGACTCACTGTGGTATTAAAGAGCATTTACCAAAGATGCTGGTAACACGAATACTAATTTGGATACTTTGCCCCTCTATCACCCCTGACTGCAGGCACCATCTGTTACGGCACAGCCTGGAATCCAGCAGTGCAGAGGACCAAGAGCGCACAGCACCAAACATACAATGTCTTCTTTGGCCTGATTTCGAACCTAACTGATACACAACTAAATGTTGTGACATTTTCTGGGACTATTTTTTTCCTCTATATATTGTGTTCCATAAATACATCCACAATAGCAAAGTTTTGGTCTTCTGGATAGGGTAAAAAAAAGGCGTTGATAAAACTGATTGCTTACAGGGACAGAAACCCCAGCTTTCACATCCAGTTTGCCAGTGATTTTAAGATTAATTTCTCCACACATTCAATGTTTCCATCCATAGCATGGGTGTGGGATAATCCTTAATTGATTTGCTTTGAGATCATCACATCAAAGGTGCCCTTGAAGTACGGATCATTAGTGTTGTATTTGCAGTGAGCAGATTTTAATATTAAGTAGCAGATCGGCTGGAAGTGCTCTTAGTGGAACCCGAAGGCAAAAACATTGGCTGGACTTTGCTTTAATTACAAAAAAAAAGAAACTGAGCACAGATCCAGTGAAAGGGCAGCTAAACCTCTGAGATGAATCACAGCCCAGGGTTAGGTAACCTAGGGGCAAGGCCACATATATTATTATAAACTCACGACACATGAAACAGGAAAATTGTTTTACCGTTTTGTCATCCAAAACCACTTGGCTTTAAATGAATTCCACACAATCCTGAAATCGAATCAAAATCTGAGGTAGGAATACAGAATTCATAACCCATGTAATGACAGGTCTCTGCTCCCAGAGCTTTGATCCTATCCTGGTTAAAGCTGAAGGGAAAGATTGAAACAAATAGAATCAACTAGAAAATAAGAACTCCAGCTAGGAGGATTTCTGGGCATGCAACATTAGTTGCGTTGCAAATTTTGGAGAGAGCAAGAATCCCCTCTTCCCTCAAAACAGGACATTTGCCTGGCAGAGGTGGAAACCCAAGGCCAAGTCGCGGATCTCAGTCAAGCCTGGAGTCCCACATAAACAGGCTGGTGCCTACTCATACACAGAAATAAGGGGATAAGGAAGGGTGTGTCCAGCTGCTTGTGTGTATCTGTCTCTATCCCATCCCTTCCTCTTCTCCCTCAATTCTAGCTTGGACTAAAGATGTTATCCCTCCAAACAACCTATCAGAAACTAAACTACTTCTAGGTAAAATTTCAGTTCGAATGATGGAAATGTCAGCTTTTTCTAAAGACAGGAGAAAGATAGTTAAGAAGTCTGTGAAAAAAGAGTTGAAGATCCCTATTATTATGTAAGCAACAGTAGCTGACAGAGCTCTCAAATTTGGATGAAAAGTGCAGGATGGAAAACGCAATGCACAGATTAATAAGAAGTAGTTGTCCTGCACTACAAACTAAACAAAGCAAACAAGGCAAAGCATAGAGTACAGGGAGCCATGAAGTTATGCACATCAGCCTGTGGCTTTGGCATCTCCCTCATCACCAACAATGTCACTCACCAAAGAAACTACAGGAGAAATGGTCACCTCCAAGCCCGATTAACACCTTATAAAAGTGGAAGATGCCTGTACAGAGCTTATGCAGCTTGAGGGAGGAGAGCACCCGCAAAGGTGAGTGGCAGCACATAGACTGTGCAGGGTATGCTCACCTTGTCCTGGCAGGTCCTGGCTGCATGAAGTCATCAGGAGAGGCCACCAGCTTGAGCTGCTGTCAAGCTCTTCTGGCTACAAGGAGCTGAAGGGGCAATGTCTCCTGGCCAAGAATTGGCCTTTGGAACTGGGCTGCACATAGAGCTCAGCAGCATCTCCGCTGCTTGTCGCAGGCACTTCCAAGCCATCCATTCCCATCTCCCCTTGGTAGCTCCTTCACTAAGTATGACCTGAGCTTTGTGTCTGGCATGAAGCCTGAAGTCTTGGCAAATTCCTCACTCTTCTGTATTTTGAAGAGATCTCTGCAGATGTGGGAGTCAATACTGACAACTGGCCACTGCTCATAAAACAGCTTTGCCCTAAAAATAGTTAGCGGCACATACAGAACTAGAGTAAACAGAGACAATACTTCTTAATTCAACTCTGAGCACTGTTTACCCCTTAGGATATCCAGTAATGTATCCTTCCAGGGGTAACTACTAGGAGATATCCACACATCTGCCTGGCTTGCAAGGATGTCAGGAGAAAAGCTCTCAACAAAGAGCTGTATCTTACATCACACCCTAAATGCAGGAAGCCTCAGGGCTTCGGCATACCTTTGTGAGGAGCAAATTCCTACATCGAGGGCTCTCTCCGTGCAGGAACACCCTGTCCTCCAGCACTTAATCCACAGCCCCATCAGTCAGAATTTCCCACCACCCACAATTCCTGGGGGATGGAGTGAATTCTGTTTATACCCAGATACTCCACTGGCAACCAACTAATTACTTTGATGTAGCCCAGCAGCAAAAGCAACGGAGTGAGATTCAAAGAGAGCCATTTGTGTCACACCGGCACATCTTCCAGTGCTGTAGTTCCCCATCTCTCTCAGAAGGAAAAAAAAAAAAAGGTGATTGCATGATTAGCACATTGGTGAAGTGCTCAGAATTATAACTGAAAACCCGGTTCCACTTATTATTTTTCTTTTCTGAACTTAATAAACTGAGATCTGCTGGTATTTCCAGACACAAGATCCAAAGACTGAGTCTTTAGCTCAGTTTCGCAGTTCTGGTATTTCATATTCTAGGCATTCTTGCATATTTCCTTGTTATAATTTCAATTGAATAGTCCCCTTTTTTTTGTCCTGGTTGTCTTCAAGAGATGTATCAGAACAATCCAGACCACTTTTGCAAATTTAAGTGCTTACTGATGACAAAAGATAGCTTTTTAGCTAGACACAGTTTTTAGAAGGAGGGGGATTCCATTTTCATTTATTTATGTGAGGCTCATTCCAAACAAGAAAGTCAACCCCACCCTACTTTGGTGGAGGAGAGAAAAAATAGGTATGTCTCTAAATGGATGTGTACCAAAACATGTGCTGCAGAAACAGGCTCATTTTCTCTGGCAGGAGGCTCTGAAGTATCTGACAAAACAGAAGGAAAGACCCTCCCAAACCCACCAAGAACAAAAGCAGGAAAACCACAGCTGTTCAGTTCCTGGGGGTACCCAATGCTGGGAAGACACTGCAGCTCTTGCCTCACTAGTTCCACACCTGAGTTACCAGAAGTCTCAACAGCGACCTGCCAGGAGGTACCACGGGCTACCCAAAAAACTCTGTCTGAAAGGCAAGAGGTGAATCCGAAACACTCCTGCCCTGTCACACTGACCCAGAGCCCGCTCTCTGTTTCGAACACCCCGTGAGCAGATGTTGATGGGGAGGAGCATGTTCCCTTTGGGCTGTGGCAGATGGACTGGTTTGGTGACTATTTCATTTGCTTTTCCCTGGCCCCCGCATGTCAGGTGCTGCCCCTCATAATCCTAATCTGTCCCCGTCCTGCCTTCCTGCACAACAGTGCAAGCAGCTTCTGTGTTTTCATTATGATCAAGAGAAGAAAGATGATCTTATGGCTGCAGGTAAGGATTAGAGGTTGGTATCTGTGTCCTATTTTGGGCTATGCTCTTGGGCAAATTATTTAAACTTTCCACCCTTCCTTGTAAAGAAACTTTACATTTGGAGATGAGGAAATTACCATACTTGCTTCCCTCTTTGAGTTAAGTATCTGTCAATTCTTTGTGAGATGCAAAGGGATTGAAATCCCACACAAACAGGCCTGCAGATGCTTTTCCCTAGATTCTATACCTAGAGGGTCCCACTGAAATGCAAATATCTGGCCTTTCCCAATTAAACCAGGTACTTGTTTCTATACCTTGGATAACCTAAACTAAAGGAAGTGGAAGAGTCTCTATGGAAATAACCATCCTATTCAAAACTCTATTAAAACTAGTATCTTTCACTGCACCTGTGTAATACGAAGCCAGAGGGAAGTGCCTTTCGACGAGCGAGTGTGTTTCTGTGCTGTCTCAAGGTCTCCGGAGCACTTAAGAGTGACCAGCATGGCCATCACCTGTCCTAGACCGGCAGAGGAGACAGAGGACCCCAAGCACCACGAGCGAAGGGAGCAGCCACAGCTATCACAGCTCTCTCAATGGTAAAAACGAATCCTCTTAAAACTGCTTCATCCCTCCATGAACGCCAGTGGTGCGGCTGGACACACAGGTCTGAGATGGGAAGCTCTCGGAAGGAACAAAATCATTTTTCTGGTTCCCCTCATCAAAGCTGCATCAGAAAGCTGCATTTGCCTGTGTTTTTATCTAAAACACAAAGCCAGTATGTGGATGCAGCTCTGCTGATCCCATTTTAGCCCATTTAAGATCCCAGCCAACAAAATCAATTTTGGTTCAGCTTATTCCTGGAAGGGTGTGTGAAGGACTGACCACAATATCTCAAAGGAAAGTCACTGCTGTTTTGGAAAACCTGGGCTCATTTTTTCCAACTGCTGTCCCATATAGAAAATTGCTATAGACAAAGGCTGCCTAAAGGTGCAAATACCATTTTTTTGGTCAGTGTAGCAACAAACAATGCATATTTAATAAATGTGTGTTGTTTGCTCATTTAATTAGGGTAGCTAATTTCCCTCAATTGTCTGTTAAGGCATCCCACAGGTGATCCATTTCAGAGTGTATTAGTACATGATGCTCTAAGCTTAAAAGCTAATTTTTAACTTAACCTACTAATGTCAGCAATAATGACCTGTGATTACTGCCTTGTGAATCAGAACCTATGATACTTACAATAATTAGCATCAAAGCTAAATTGCTAAATTCACTATCAGCCATAAACCATCTGCACTGAATTGAACTTTGAGTGTTGGTCTCTCCCGACCTGTTGGAGGCAGCATTTTAAGAAAATTAATTTGGAAATGTAATTAAGATTTTAGTCACCAGTCTTTTCTTAAAGGAAGAAACAGTGGTATTAGCACAAAATATAATTTTATGAAAAACCACAACGCATTTTATGTGGTCCCTGTTGTGTCTGGAGCACGTGTTCCCCCAGAGTGGGGAACTGCTGCAGGAATTACTGCACTGCCCCCAACCCATGGTCCATGAAGCCCATCAATATCTTAGTGATCATCTCTTAGGCTTCAGAGGGTGACAGCAAACAAACTGGCTTAAGCAAAGCAAGCCTGGGTACGTCCTGACACAGAAGATTCCTCCAAGCCTCCAACCAGTAATTACAAACATCAAAGTGGGATGACTTGGAGGAATTCAGGAGTCCTTGGGTCCATCACTAGCGTACAGTTCGTAGACTTCCCCAGGGACCCTCCAGCTTGCCCATAACTATCTCATTTTGTGGCTAACACATCTGCTGCTAATAGCTGCAAGTCTCGTTTGACGCTCAACATCCACCACCACAATGGAGGGGTTCGGAGGCCGCACCCTGACAAACAGACGCACGCACGCGACTGAGGCTGGTGGCTGCAGCATCCAGGCCAGTAACCTCGGCTGTGAACCAGAGAAAAGGCTGGAGGTGAAGGCTGCCCTAAAACTGGCAGCAGTCACCTATCCCGTACATGCGCCATGGAGCAGAATAACTAGAATGCCAGTCCCTGAGTAACAAACAATATTTCATGTCTTACTAATGTGTAGGATAGCTGTGCTGATGAAAGATTTGTGGTTGTTATTTGTATCTGTGGAGTCCAAGCTGAGACTTGAAGCTCACTTGAACCTTCTCCAGGTGCTCAGATTTCCTGTGTAGATGTGCCTGACAAAAAAACAACAACAACAACAACAAAGGCCTGAAAACACGCTGTTGATTTGGAGAGGAATTTCCTCCACACATCCAAGAAAGTTCAGAGAAGAAAATGGCTCGACTGGGATATATAGCTGTTAATACCTTCTCAGAAGCTTTCCCACCCACAGAAGGAGTAGCAAAAACCAGTTGGCTTTGGGGTAAAAACCAAATTAGAAACAGGGAAAGGAAACCTACCAAGTACCCCCAAGGAGTTTGGCTAAAGAACTGTGATGCTTCTGAATATTTCACTTGATATTCTCCCACAGAATATCAGAGGGAGGCCAAAGCCTGAACATTCAATTGCTTTTTAAAACACTGGTTTAGGCCTTTAAGCCGGTTTTAAATATTGGAAGTCAGATGTCTTAAATGTCCTCTTTCTCCTATTTAACCAGAAAAAGTTAGAAAATATCTTTGGTGATTTGGTAAAGATCCTATAGATCATTCCTGGAGTCAGGAGGGTGTCGCATTGCTACAGGAGGCTCTGGCTCTGCTGTAAAAGGCTCTCTGAGCGCATTTGTGCTCATGAAATACTCTAGAGGAGATATTATATGATTATGAGCATCTTAGCCAATATTCACTCCGGATTATTAGAATTTTATTTTGTTTATTATTACTAATTACATTTTTGACTATCCTTTAGCTGTACTGGGAAAAGTTTTTTGCAACCTCATAAAAAAGTCCAAACCAGTAAAAGTGTTTTGCTGTTACTCAGATGGGAGTAAAGCAACTCTGGTAAGTTTTCATCTCTTTGCTCTTCTCTTACGGTTTTGGGGTTTTTTTCAATACTTTTTACTCTTTTGCCAGCAAGAAAAAAAGAGCAGGAGCAGTGGGAGGAAGGAGGCGGATAGGGAGAAGAAAACGGTAAGTCACTCTTCAATTTTTTTTTCAATACAATATGAAAATGCTTCTGTGGAGATGGGTCATTAGTACCTCAGGAAACTGTACAGCTAGTTTGTTATTTTCCTGTACCTTCACACTTAGCAAAAGAGGCCCATTAATAAACCCTGCAGCTTGTCTCCTAAGGCTGAGAAGTAACAGGGACACAAGACAGCTGACAGGGCCAGCATAACTCACTGATATCCTGGTATTGCTAAAAACCTGCAGTGGTGCTTTACAGGCAGCAGCTGCCAGACAGGCATTTCTCCTCTAGCCCAATTTTTTCTTGGTGTTAAGGGACAGATTGTGGAAGTTTGAATCCATGCCCGTGTCTAGGTTTTGTCTTGAGCTGATGTGAGATGAAAGCTTCTGCTAAGGTTAAAAGCAAAATGAACATGAAAACCAGATGAAGGCTGGGCACAAACTTTAAATGGTCCTGTCTTTTTTTTTGGTTGTTTTTTTTTTTTAAGTGCCAAAGCACCTGTTATTTTAAACGAAACCCACTGGCAGTGTCCAGGGCTTTTGAGCCGAGCCTCCTGCACAGCCTCAACTGCTCCAAGGTTTCCTTCCCTCCAGATCTATCTTCTGCAAAGCCTCTTGGCCAAGCAACTCCTCCACCCTCCTCGCTCCGAGGTGGAGTTCAGAGCACTTCACCCACCCTTACATGTCAGCACCGTCTGCAGCTCCCTGCAGGGCTCCAAAACCTCCTGCCAGGGTGGAGCAGGGAGAAAGTCCTGCAGTTCTCCTGCCAGCTCTCAGGAGAGATGGGCAGTGCAACGGAGGACACAGTCAGGCAGTCCTATGCTGGGAAGGAGAACGGATGCTTGGATGAAAGGGATATTCCTCTGTATCTCCAAGAGTGGATTTCCAGTCTTCCTGTAGTAACCTTTACATCCTCCACATACAAAGCCACATGGTGATTACATGCAAGGCTCCTTGACAGTCACACATTTTATAAACCCTTTCATTTTCCTTCCAACAATGTGATGTAACTAAAATGTTACTCATTGCAACTTCATGGCATTTTACTCGGCATGAAATTAAAATATTCTGGCAGAAATTTAACAATTTCCATCACTAAGAGAAACTGCCTATGGAGATCACTTTGCTCAGGGTTTTGTTCTCTGGGCACTGGGAGAAATGGGCTGAGGTCTGGGGAGAAAGAACCACTCTCCCCAAGAGTGACTGCTAATCTTCATCTTCAAACTCATCTTTGGATAGCAGCCTGTGGGAGAAACTGAGACATGGGGAAAAGCCTTACGTCTAAGTAAGTAACATCAACAGCTGAGGCTTTTACATCATGCCTGGCATTGGCCAGTGATGAAGGATTTTGCTGCAGCCACAAACCTGTTGCTCTACCTCCCTTCACAAACACACATTTGCACAAATACACACGCAGAGTTTAATGGCTAATTTTTACAGGTCAGCCCATGCTTTCCCCTGTCACCCATGCCCTGCAATGTCACAGTCTGGCTCATGAGTCTGCAGCTGACCCCAGCCTGTGGTGACCCTCAGCTGCTCTTTCAAGGAGGAAGAGGACCAAGCTGCAGCTCTCCAGGCTACACCTCCCTCCCAAGACTGCCTTGAAGCACTTAGGCACCCCTCTTCATTTAACCTGCCAGCACTAGACCAACCTTCACAACGCTTGGGACCCAAATCCTCAGGAAGTGTAAGCTGTTGCCATCTTGCTTAAAAGCTATTTTGATGGCTCTGTGTCACGGTGCTGGTGCAAACAATTCTTTGTGAATCCTTTTGGATGCATTACTAATGCACAAGGAAACCTGTTCCATTGGGTTAGCACAGCCAGCCTTAGGACCAAAAATGAACGGACGTGTTTAATGAGAGCAGTCCCTTCCAGTTCCCACGTCAAGGAGCGGAGCCAGATCTAAACCTGAACTCTGCAGCTTGGGCTCGCTCATAGCTCTGATGCTGAGCAAGATGAAGGAACCTGGGACTTTCTCCATATTGCTTATAAGCATCCATCAAAACAACTGTATATGAGTTATGTTTCAAGTATGCAAGAACTTACTTCTCCATGCCAAAAACCGATTAGTGTTCTCAGGCTTCCAGCAATGCAAAGCAGAGTCTGAAATGTCCTGATGAGAGATATATGCATTTCCTCTTAGACAATTAATATTAGGGGTGGGTTTTATTGCTATTCTTTTTTATGTTGTTAACATCCTGCCCTCTTTCCTGGTTCCTCCCAAAGAGCTACAATGCAATTTGCAAAACTCCCCTTTGTAAGATGTAAACATTTACTAAACATTGTCTTTCCACTTTGTATTATGACAAAAGAATAGAAGTCAAGATGTTAAATATATTTCTGTATTTGCATCTGAAAGCTCCAGGCCTTCCTGAACATACTTGTAGATAACTTCCATTGTTTCGAGCACGTTACCTTTTCTGTAGATCATCATCTCCACAAAAATCCAAAGGCGAGGTCTTTGCTCAAACACTGTGTAGGGCTCACTGCCCAATGCCTTACAAATGTATTAATGCCACACGGTGATCAACCATGTTATTCCACCTCACTATTAAATGCCGAGGCACACATAGTCTAGCTCACAAACTCACTGCTGGGGATTTGAGAATGAGTGCCTTACTCTCCAGTGCGATCACAGCTAAACCAGAGACTGAAACTATGCCTGCAAAGGTCATTCCCACCGCCCTCGTGCTTTGGCAGCAAAGTCTTGGGTGCTTAGAGTGATGCCGCTGTCTCTGTGGAGTGGTCAGGCTGTATCGGCTCTTACGGGGCTTGTGCAGAACAAACTCGCCACTTCCCAGGCAGCCTGGCCAGTCAGCAAGTGCTGGCGAACCCTGAGTCTAGTGTACAAACCACCGGCAAGCCGAAAACTCTCCTGAGTTTTCTCTGAAGCGAGAAACACCTGGAAACACTTCAATCACCTCCCTCACGTCTCCACTAGATAGAAGAAATCCAGTGGCTTCATCAACTCGACCTTTGCCAAAAGCCTTTGCAATGAAAACAGGACCTTAAACCTAGTTTTGACAAAGCGTGGAGCACCCAAAGCCTTTTCCAGCCAAAGCCTTCTGTTAAATACCTATCTGCGGCCCCACACAGACTATGGCCACCTCAGCAGCACCCGGCAGCAGACCCACACGGATCTTGGTTTCTCTCTGTGCTTGCTTTTCTCTCCGCTTGCTATAAACACAGCCCTGTATTTCACAGACGGATGGCGTAACATTCATTGATGCCGTAAACTATCTCCAAAGGCTTAAAATAAAACTAGTTCTCAGAATTGCATTTCATATCCATAAGCAAATGCTTTTCCTTTCCCTTTCTTCCCCATTACTTTGTGCATGTGTGTGCACACACATTTTTTCACAAGACCATAGTTTACTCCAGTACACACGCATCTGCATACACACATTCTTTAAGCACAATTTGGAAAATTTCCAGTCCAAAGTCCCACTAAATAAGTAAATATCATTCAAAGAAGAACTGCTTAGTGTCACTTGGATTCTTCTTCAAATAGCATGAAAATCCAAAACATGGGGGTATAAGAAGACTGACTCCCTAATACAGATGTGACTTTGGGATATGAATTTGCAAAACTGCTTGAGACAAAGAAGCAAAGACTGACTTCTTTTCTAGAGCTGCAGGAATGGTTTCAGAACAAACCTGCTTAAATATTTTTAAAATCACACCACAACCACAGGGGCCATCTTCATGAAATTTTTTGAGGAAGGTGGGGCTGTTTGTTTGTTTTAAATAGCCTGTTAACCTCTGCTGCTGCTGCAGACAAAGCCTTCAGGCCAATCCTGCAAACACCTCTGGTATTGTTCAGAGCAGTTGCTTTTGCACCTGCCAGGAAATTTGTAAGATCAGAGATGCAGATCCACCTCCTGCAACCTCTTTGCCTTCCTGGAAACTCCCCCGAAATAGCTGACTGAGTAGGATTAGGCTCTTGCTTTGGAAGTTGATTATGTGATCTCTGTTTCTCTCAGCCTTGCCAGCCAGGGCTTACCTCCAGATGAGTACTTCAGCACGTGCTTAACCTTAAGCAACGAGGTTCTCATGCTTACAGTGAAGTATCGGCTTAAAAATTTTGTTGGAAGTAAATCACAAGCACATTCTTACATACTTCTCTGGGCTGGGCCTAACCATAGTTCTCCTGTTAAAACAGTCTGGGTGGTTTTTTTTCCTCCCAACACTTATCCCATCACTGTAATTTCCCTCTTCAACTACCCTCTCCAACTGCTTCATTCCAGTGAAACCAAGGGGAAATGGCATTTTTTTCTATGGCAAGTAAATCATAATTGACAACGGACCGTTAGATGCTGCACTTTGCAGAAAGAGGTAATATGTTTTAATCAGCTCAACTAACCCAGGCTAACTATACAGATGAGTCTGCCCAAGATCTGGCTTTTCCTAAGACATCGCTTCTTGTCCATCTTGTATTCTCACAGTGCTGCATTGCTCCACGACACACACTTGTGCTTCACCAAGGTTTTATGGCGTTGGGGGAAGCTGCCTACTCTGTTAAGCATGTAGGAGAACAGAAGGAATGCAGCGTATTGCTGCTGAGAGTTAATATTGTTGCACATGAGCCATTTCACCTACAGCAAGAAGTGAAAGCATGCGACTACACCCAACAAGTGATCACAGAGCACCCTGCAGGGAATTTGCTTCCATTTCAAAGGGAGAGATCAAAACCCCACAAAGAAGGGGGGGGGGGGGG
>NW_009730417.1:56702-90392 GCF_000703405.1 Apaloderma vittatum
AAAGAAAGAAAGAAAAAGAAAGAAAGAAAGAAAGAAAGAGAAAGAGAGCAGGGAAGAAAGAAAGAAGGAAAGAAAGAAGGAAAGATGCTCCCAGTCTGTGCATGAGATCAATGTTGGGCCCAACCTCAGAAGTTTTCTGAGAGGAAGGGAGAGATATGGACAGAAGAATCACAGAGCACCTTCAGCGCCTGATTATTTATGTGCTGGGGGTTTGATCCTACACACCGAAATAAATGGGAGGTTTGCCACCAACTTCAATGGAAGCAGAAACAAGTCCTATCACCTTGAGGTTTATTGGCTGTCTGCAGAAAGTTTTAAAATTTATATAGAAATTAAACAGGGGATAATTTGACAGTTTAATGGTGACGTCGTGGCTTTTACATTAAAAGAGAAACAAATCTATCCTTTGGGTTTTATGATTATTTTTTTCCTGCTTGTTATTTTTTTTCAAGAAAAAATTCTCATGTTTCAAGGGAACACTGATGAAAATGAGGTAGTCCTGTGCATAAGAAAAAAGAACTTAAGAGCTCAGTCCTGTCCCACAACCTCAAGGCTCAGGAGTTGAAAGCAGTTAAGGCATTAGTAGCAAATTATCCATCCTTTAAGTGCTCCACTTCTATGCCAAAAACAAAAAAAGGCTGCCCTAATTGGAACTATGCCAAATAGGGCATTTGACCATGAAAAATTACTTTAAAGAGCTGAAAAAAAAATAAATTAAAAACTAGCCCAAAAACTGAGGAATCTGCCCTGGGTGGACTCCCAGGCTCAGGAGTCCCTGCAGCTGCAGCTCCTTGGGAAGTCTAGACCCAAACTCATGTGGAAATGCCTGAGTAAATGACTTCCCAACACCTGGTCCTCTTGGTCATATAATCATTAATTATTAAATTTATCCACTTACTTAAGCCAGTTAATGACAGCACAAAGAACTCGTCCACTCTGACTGAGTTTGCCTGGTGGCAAACAAAGTTAGGACAATGAGCTCATTTCCATCAATATGAATTATCTATCTTCGGCTGTTTTGGTTCATTTCTTGGGAAATCCAAAGTAATATGAGTGGCAGCTCCTCCTTATCTCCAAGCAGACTTGAGGGGACAGAGTCCCCTCAAGGGACAGACCCAGCCGCTGCTGAGGATCTGGCAGTCCAGCAGTTGCAGCTCATCGGAAGGGCAGATGAGAAATGACAGAGCTGGTGAGGAACAGGAGGAACGCAAGGCCACCATGGCCACCCAACACCACCAGCCACTTTAGGGTGGCCTTTTCCAGCCAACCTTGGCTAAACGAGTGAGTTGTTGGTCTTCCCTCCAATACCTGCAGGAACTAGGCTCCCTTTAGTCGCATTGCACGGGAACATCTCCCTGTACTTGCCTTCACACATGGACAGCTCGGTCCTGGAGGCAACGCCAATCGCCCATTAGCCCCTGAGGTGTGTGTGCAGCCCCTGGAGGAAAGGCAGAGAGGAGGGAGGACACCAGATGAATGGGAGGAAATGCTTGAGGTTCATACAGGAATGACAACTCTCTGGTTCTTCCCTCTCCCACAAAAAGCTTCCACATCCTAGGACTGTACTACCTCTTAGAAAAATACAGGAGAATCCTTGGTCTGGGCAATGACAACAACAATCTTTAATATTCACTGTGAAAAATACAGCCTGACCAAAACTATTTGAGTTTGTGCCATGTTCTGTGATGAGTTTTTCTGATTGTGGGTTTGGGGGAGAAGGGAAGAGGAAGAACAGCAAAACCATTTCAAATCAACCTGAAAGGACTTTTTTTTTTTTTTTTGCACGCCTGAGATTTTTCCACTTCGCTCAGCACACCAGAGAAATAGCTCACTCCCACAGCCCTGCTGTTTCCAGTCCCCCAGCAGCACTGAGGTTTTTCCTGACATCGAATGGCTGGAGCCCCAGGTCAGCAGGGCCAAAGCTGCTCTCCATGGGCCACCTGGATGCCATGTTTGGTCCCCAAATTCCTCTGCTTGGGCAGCGAGCTACGGTTGGTGGCTGCGCCGGTGAGGAGACGAGACTCTGCTGCTAGATGCATAATCTCCAATTCATACAAAGCTTTGAAAGGCATCCAACGGTCTAATTGGGAGGCCCTTAAATTAAAGTGGGGATGGGATTTGGAATCCACTTTAGAGCCTGCGGTTTGGAGGGAAGCATGGGGATCCATTTCATCTGTGTTGATATCAAGGGAGCCCAATATAAATGTTCTCTGGCACTTTTACTCCTCTAGCCCTGGGGTTTACATAAGGGTTGCCTTTTTGTTCATTTTTTTTTCTTTCTCTGTTGTTGGGGTTTTTTTGGTGTGTTTTTTTTCTTCACTCTGAAGCCTCTTCCAAGTGTAATTTTAGAAGAAGTGTGTTCTTGACATGTCTGGGACACCACGGCTTTGCTCTCAGGTCTGGCCATGGACCACGGTGCTGCCCTCAGCACCTCACTGGCGACAAATGCCCTGCCTGACCTCAGAGGCCGAGGTAGGACACCGGCAGTATGGACAGGAGTCGTGCTTCTGGCCAGAGCCTGGCCACCAGCTCCACGTTGCCAAAGTGATGCCAGCTGGGGCAGATGTCACTCCACCTGCTGCCAGAGGGTGAAGGGAGAGGGGAGACGTGCCCATCGCAGCAGCCTCAGGGCTGCTCTCAGTTCGGGCTCACTCCCCTCAAGCCTCAGCGGTGCATTTTCACAGCTCTGGTGCTAAAAGTGCGCCGTGCCCTCAGGCTTGGGAGACATAGCTCAGGGATGCCTTTATTGGCCTGCCTCAGCAGGAAAGTTCTGCTGCCCTTCAGCAACAGCTTCAGGGTGAGGCAGCTGCTGGGGGCAGGAGTGAGGGGGGAGGATTCTCCTTTGCACATCTCCTTTTAATTGGACTCTGCTGGAATACTGCAGCCATTTCATGTCACTCCTAATTCTGGCCCACTGACAAGGACCCTGTGGGTAACTGCACCTGAATGCTGGTCACAGACCTTGTGTCCCAACACCCTTCACTCTCAGTGCAAATCAGATTTATTTTTTTTTAATTCTATAGCCAAAGAAATACATATAGCTCTATTTCATGGGAACCACGAATCAAAGGAGACGTGTGGTTTCAAGCTGACCCACTGTCACGTGTGGCATACATCTAAAAATGAGAGACCATGAGGAAAAAATGCACCATTCCAACATGCTTTTTTTGGTTATAGATCTGAGAGATAATCTACAATATACTAGGAGAGGAGGGCTCCACATGGTCTTCTCCACAAGTTCCTTCCTCATAGCACGGCCAGGCTGCAGTGAAGTCAGGCTGATTTACAGGGCTTAAGAGCTGACCTCTACACAGAGAGAGTGCTGAAACGTGTCAGCAGCTGCTAAATGTGGCCACTTCTCCTTCTAATCTTCTAATAAAATATTGAGCAAGCAACCAGAAGTAAAATGATTTGAGGGAGTGGGAGTTTTCCTAACTTTGTATTTTTCACTGCCAGAACAGAGTATTATTCCTCTTCGCCACTTCAAGTGGTTTATGTGCACAAAAGCCCTGCAACAATACCATGCGTGCGCAGGAAATTCCCTTCACATCACAGCGACATGAGGAGGAGGAACGGGGAGCATACAATGCATGTAAAAATATAAACACAAGAAATGACCTCATTTGCGCCAGCGCTCAGACTGATTATATAGGTTCATGACCAGAATTTCTCATGTGGCCTTATTTTTGCTCTCCTCTCCAGTCTGCTGTATGCTCTGATCAAAAACAGGATAGCGTCATTAAATAAGACTTGGCCTGATGTCATGTGCTTTCCCTCCGACTCCTAAACCTCCTCCCTGGCCAAGCACCACAGCCGCTCCTGTTCTCCCGGAGCTGGGAGGGCAGCTTAGCTTTGGCCCTGTCCCCAAGGGAAGTAAATCTGTGGACTGAATGCTCTGCTAGAAATTCCCTGGTGGGAAACACATCACGTATGAAAATAAAGGATAGGCTTGAGGCTAAAGAAGTCCTGGCATGAGATGCAAAAAGACTCGCCCTCACCTCCCAGCTCCCCCTTGGCGACATCTGGCTAACCCTGGGAGCACCCAGATTACCTTCATCCCCCAGCAGCGGCTGAGAAAAATGTTCCTGCCACTTCTCACCCCTTCAGAAAAAAAGGCTGGGAATCCCCATCTCGTTTTCCTGTGAGTGACCCCAGAGCTGTGCATGACCCATTAGTGACCACACTGTAGCCCTAGATCAGTTCTCTCCAGACAGCAAGTTGCAAATCCATCGGCATCCTAACCAGGCGGTTGAACTGTTACACTCGTGTTTTGCAAGAAGCTGTGACATTTTGTGAGTGTCTGGGGGGGGGATCAGTGTCAGAAAGACAATTTCCCACAGAAAGGAAATTGCTCAGGAGTTTTTGTTTTGTTTTAAGGAGAAAAAAAGCCTTTTCAAGGGATTTGTTTCCCTGTGACATAAATAAATAAATAAATAAATAAGTAGTTGATTATTTCAATATCTGCATACCTGCTACTTTACCCTGCCCTGGGGTCACAGTAAGCATTGGAGACCCCCAGAGCAGAATCACGAGTCCCAAGACTTCAGGCCCTGGAGTAGGGAGCAGAGCAGGAGCATGAAGGGGGCGAAGGGCACTTGCACAGGTTTTGGGGTTTCTGCCCAGGGCCAGTGAAGGTGAAAGCTGTAAGATCCCCAACTCCTAAAGCTGTACAGATGAGCTACGCTGAATCTACACATCTCAGCAACCTTTGTGCCTCAGGACCTGAAAACAAAAATGCCCAGAAGGTTACCCTGAAACCATAGCCTTGAGGGGACCTGGCTCTTCAGCTGAGACACGTGGCTCTGGAGAACCTCGATTCAACAGCACATGTCGGCCAATGAACTGCACATCCCCCCAGCTCCTCAGCCCAGGACCATCTCTGCCCATCTTCCCCCTCCACACAGCAAAGCAAGACAGTTTAGCTGTCCCCTCCTCCCAGGAAAGGTGTCTGTCATTTGGTTAGTTGCCTCCTGCTCCTGTGCCCGTCCCCTCCTTCATTAAATTAACACCTCGTTATAAAATGCAAGCTGCTTTGTTCCTACAAATGGTGCTAGAGGGTGTTTACTTTTCTAATGAATATCCTGTGTAGAATGGAAATCTGTCCCTGGCAGTCCTTAACAAGTGCTTCATTAAGCTGTTTGAAAAATGTTCCTTTCTGTTCTCCTTTGAACAGGTTATGCTTTGCTCTTTTAAGCTAGTTTTTGGCTGCCTCCCCATACCTGAGAGGATGGGTGGAGAGGTGGCCATCTGCTCCCAGAGCAAGAAGCTTTTTTTTAATCCTCAGCAACAGGAAACATGCTGACAGACAGTGCAAGTCTCTCTACCAGGTAAAACAGCATCCCTCTGCTGACAGTCTGGCACGGTACAGCTCAGCAGAGAGAGTGGAGCTACGAGGTTCAACAGCAAACTAGAAACATGAAAAGAGGGGGGTTGGTGGGTGCAGGGGCCAGATCGAAGCAATGTAAATTCTGCTTGGAATGAGGCCTTGACTTCAAAAAATGTCTGGCTGTGCCAGCAGGATAAAACTCTTAACAGCAGACCCTTGGGTTTAAATGTGGTTGTGTCTATGTTGGCAACAACAATTAAGATTGCTTATAATTCTGTTGAATAGAGTTCACTTTGAGCTTTGGGATAAACAGCTCGGTGAAGCTTCTTCCCCAATCAGGAAGTGGAAGTAGGTACCTTTCACCCAAAACCTAAGGAAAGCTGACAGGACAGAAAGCACAAGGAGCATCCATCCTTACAGGCCAGGAGACCATTGCTGTGTCAATGAAACAGGATTCTGGAGTCTCTCTACAGATATGGGCATGTTCTGAGCTGATACAGTTTTCCATCTCCAGTCAGTCCCACGTACAAACCAGGAGCCTTTACAATCCCCTCAGCCTCAAAGCGTATTTTCACGGGCTCCTTCTTCACCAGGCAGGCTGACCATTGGCTGTCACAGCTGTTCAGATGAATTACCAAAACACTGCGTTTGGCATTTCCTTTTGGATTTTTGCTAGTATTAAAACCTGCTGCTGGACTCAAAAGAAATTAACTGTATTGCTTTGAGGGTGAGAAAACTACACTAGTTCAAAGCTAACCCAACCTCCTTTGCCCTAGAGCTACTTTAGGAGTCTAATTCCTCTGGATAAATAGGTAACATGCCGGAAAAGTGTATGTGGCCATGAAGAAGAGAGCTCATTCATCAGCAAACCTCCAACCCCAGGAGTTCTCATTTTGCCCTGCAAATCTAACATGATTCCCCTCAGGCAAGGAAGACCAGGGAGAGCAACAGTGTTGGGAGAATAGTCTCATTTCCCTCAGAGTCTCTTTCTTAGGTCTCTCCATTAAGAGACATAAACATCTTTCAGTACAAAATGATGCCAACACAATGCTGGTCTGACAAAAGCACAGAACAACCACGTTTCAGAAAAAGAGTGTCTTGTTCCAGTCACTGCTGGTTTGGCCACAGGTACCTTCACCAAACTTAACTCTCTGTCCTTCAGACATTTGATTTTCCCAGCACGCAGCTGGCAAACTTGAAAGGAAGTGTTTGCTCTCTGTTGGACCTTCCAATATTTTAACGGAATAGCGCGCTTCTTTTTTTCAAGTTTTTTTATGTGTGTTTTGGAGACGCTTTGGTGGGTTTCTTTTCTTGTTTTTCTTTTATGGCTGCATGGTACAAGGCTGCTATCCAGGTCATGAGACAATACTTACAAGCACATGTGAACTGTGGATGTACATTAAGCTCTAAATCTGGACTAAAACATGAGGTCATCAACATAAAACCAGCAACAGCATTTGCAGAATGAGGAAACAAGCAACTTCCTAGGCAGTCATCCCATTAAGACAAGTACCCTTGATAAAACTATATTGATAGAGGAGTGACAGAGGAGTTGATAATTAACCAACCAATGTCTGTACTGTACTAGCGCATTGTCCAATGTTATCTGACAGCGATTTCAGAGATAACAGTGGACAATGGTCTGTTTGGAAAGGTGGGTAAACCGGAAAGAAGTACTGGAATGTCTGCATGAAAAAAGTAATGCCGCTATTCAGACACTAAGCTACTAAATTCAATGACTCCACATAAATACTCATTTGACTTGGACAGCTTTCCCAACAGATGATGTGTAACTTTGACTGACACACTAGTAGTCCAGCAGTGAGTTCACTTTTCCTTTGCTCAGACTGTTAGTTAGACAGTTAGACAGCTAGTAGTTAAACAAAAGAGAGAAAAAGAAATTCATCTGCCCCTGGTCATTGAAAGGAGAAGGCATTTAGAAACCACAATGTGGAAAGTAGAGGAAAAATAGCTGAAATACCCCATGAGACCAGGGACAAAGCCAGCCAGATATTGTAAAGCACTTCTCTTAGCAAAGCCTAAATCAAATTCTGGCCAGTGATCTGTGAGCAGAATTGCTCCAAACTGAGCGAAAGAAAGTACTCACATAACCTAGAGAAAATAATTCCTAGAATAAACATGTGAGTCTAGCCTAATAGTCTGCAAGCCTGTCCTAAAACTGAGAATTTCTGCTTTTCCTTTGGCTGGACAATTCCAACTGGCATGTGGATAGTTAACCTCAAGCACTCAGACCAAATTAGTATTGCCATCATCTATTAATACATATGACCTAGGATTAAACACTTGTAAAACAGGATGGGTTTCATTCTGCCCTAAGCGACCAGTATCCACTAGGAATAGCTTTACCAAAACCACTGGAGTCACATCTCTTGTGAGATTCGAATCTAACCTGATACCTCTGAAGATTTTTTTTTTGTTGCTCTCCGCTCTATAGGAGCTAATAAGCAGCTTTGTCTCTACCATAAACTCTGTCAAACACATAGGCTAAGGACTTACGTTTGCATTTCTACCTATTCTACATCTATTAGGTCAAAATTGGTGAGTTTGACTTCATGTCTACACACAGTTCAATTTCCTGAAAGGGACTGTAAGAACTACACTGAGGCAAGCTTAAAAATGCTATTTCTGGGATTTTTTTTCTTTGATTTACAGTGGTCATTTATTACACATCCTATGGGAACAATGGTAAAAAAATGCCATCAGAATTGAAAAAGCTGTATTTCACACATGCTTTGCTTCTACTCTGTAGTGTAAGGTTACACAGGGAGGAGGACAGGGCAGAGGCAGGCCTGTCTTCTTTCCACCAGTCCTGCAAACACCTCCACATCAGAATATAGGGCTGAGCACTCTTTAATATACATTAAAAAACTAACTTCAAAGACAGCCAGGAAACAGAAGATATCAACCTGTTCCTGAAGAGAAAGTGTTACATTGTAAGGAACCTCTCATTCCCTATTCCTGCACATCTTTCAAAACAAGATCTTGCACAGGTTTGATTGGACCTCTGAACACCTCTTCAAGGCTGGGCTAATGAATCATAGCTAATGCTGGAGGCATTGGCAGAAAACTTGTCAACCTGCTTTGCATTTTGTTCTCTTGCCATAAATTTGGGAAAAAAAATTTAAAAAAATGAACAGTGCATGGAAAGGTCTCTCCAAGGTTCTGGAAATGCATATACAATTCCCACCCAGTCAAGCCTGCAGCAGCTGTGTGGTAATTGCGTTAAATAAATCCTCAGTGACTCCAGCAGCAGCGACGTTTGCTTAGTCAAGCTCACCCCTGGCACTGCGATCGAGAGCTGCCCTGGCATCACTGAAAGTGCTCAGAGATGGCCAAGGCCAGCGGGATCAGTACTGCCGTGGCCAATGCTTCTCCTCTGGGCTGTGGCAAGGGCCATGATCTCCAAGGAAGTAGAAGTCTGACATCTTCCCATTTACTCCAGCTGGGCAAATCAAACCACACAGAGAAACCAGAAGGGATGGAGTAGGTCAGAAGAAACATCATCCAGCCTAAGACCAAGGGCAAGAGCTAGGCAAAGCCTCACACCCCCTCTTACCTCAGTTCTCACAACTGCTTCTTGTCCCCCAACATCTCCCCAGTTTGCCATCCCTGTGTTTTCCACTGTGGGTACTCCCACTGATCCATAGCTTGGCTTGGCCACCCTTCTCACCCAAAAAGTGGCATTTTCTTAAATTATGCTTCTCCGTCACTGGAGTGAAGCAGTGAAGTCTCGGGTTACCACCTGACCGGAGCTTCCTGGCATGTCTGGGCACAGCTCACCGTTCACTTGCAGCTTTTGTCATCAAATGGACCAGAGAAAAAATCCAGTACAAAACCCCAATACAAACAGCAGTGCTTCATCTCCAGCTTGCGCTGTCAATCACAAGCTACGTGCAGGATCATCAAAAGCTAAGTTGTCCAATTTTAGGATTTCAGCAGAAAATGAAGTTTAAATACTGCATATTTCAAGGGCATTGGCAATCTAGTGCAGAGTAGAAATGCCCTTGTGTTCCTTCCGTTACTTACGGCTCTGTCCTGAGCCACCAAATTGGCACAGGCAAGCTGGGCAGGGAGAACACAGGCATATTCATCCCCAGGAGCCAGGTTGTGCCTGATGTCTTGTAAATATAATCCTCTTCCTTTCCACAGTAAGCTAATCAGAGAACAGCTAATTAACATCACAGAGTTCGTATTTGGAGCAAAACTAAAATTAAAAAAAAACATGTGGGGCCTGATCTATGCATGTGGGAACAGAGATAAAGACAAAAAAACACAAACCAAAACAAAAAAAGCCCAAACCAAACCAAAATGAACAAAAACCCCCAAACCACCAAGCCAGCCACGCCAAGAGCCTCAACTGCTTCAAGTGCACTTTAAAAGCCCACCCAGTTAGAGAGGATATGAAAAACTGATGTCGAGGCAGCAGAAAATAGAACTTGTCACCTTTGCATTGACTTCAGGACTTCATCCTATACGGTGCATTAGTGCCATAAAAAAACAACAATAAACTCTATTCCTATAAGCTCTTGTTTCACCACAGCAATATGCCAGGTCATGGGTGTAGTTTGAAATTAGCCCACCTTCACCAGGCTATCAACAGAGTCAATGACTGTGTCAAGTTGTGTAGCTCTATCATTTTTTGGAAATACTTGGGTGCTACTCATGGGGAGAGAGAGGGAAGAGGAGTTTTTTGTTAAGCTGAGTGAAAAAATAGAATAAGGGAAAGAAATTGAGCAGGCTGTAAACAATAAGCTCATCGATAAACAGAATCGATAAAAGAAATCCACCAAAGACTGACACAGAGTTGTCCTCACTGCCAGCAGAGGAATCTAAACATGATCTCAGCATATTTACACCAGCAGAGAAAAAGGACACAGTAATGGCACTTTGAGCCACTTTTCTTAGCTAAACCGAGTTCCTATTGACTTTCTGCACCTGTAGGGACAAGGCATGTTGAAAAGCACCATTTTGTCGGATAAGGGGTCTCAGCATCTCCTATAGGGAACAACAGCAACCTGAGGTGCTCAGGAAATTGGAAAAGCAGGGCCCTGTATGCTAAGGGAGACAAAGGGTAAGCTTAGACTTATGTTACAGATCTCTTTGGCCCTTCCTGCATCTTATCTGGCCCCATTCCCCCAACACGCTATCATCTCATTGTCCCACTTCCAGCTTCTCAAAAACATTGATCAGAAATTCCACACATTCCACTCGTCTACATCATTTTATCGAAAAAAATGAATAAAACCAGCAGGTTTTCCAACACCGCTGCAGGAAAGCCCCACTATTGCAAGTCAGCTTTCCAGAGGCTTCTACCATCGGATGAACTTGCACAGTCACTCACACAACTTCTGTGCCTCCACGGGCTGAGCCTCATGCCTTGCACGCGTCTCCTGCACCTCCTCCAGGCTGTAGCTGCTCCCACCTTTGTCACTGCTCAGCACTTCATGTCTCACGCCGTATCCTCCCCAGCTGGGACATTGCTGCCAGCTCTGAGGGTTGGCTTCCAGGACCTCCCTGAGTGCTCTGGGTTTTACCTGGGGACAGGAGCAGCCCTGGGGCTGGGCTGTGGAGCAGCGGTGGTGTCCCCTCCCCAGGGAGAGGGCTACTAGCACAAAGAGACACCTGCCCTGGGGGGACTGTCCTCAACCAAAACTGCAGTGATGACAGAAAGTCCCAATCCTTTCAGCTTTTTTTCCTCCCTTCCCCTCACTGTGGTTCTTTTTTTTGTTTGGGAAATTATTGCAGGGAACTCTTGTTTTTGCAAGAACTCTGATATCATTCCTATTAGATGATAAACATTTATAAGCCAAAGCATAATTCCAAATACTTAGCCCTTAGGTAAACACTAGAAAGTAAAGGTCAAACTGTAAACATCAGTATTTTTGTAAAGATTGTACGTATTCATGTTTTGAATTCTTGTTTTCCTTAAGTAAACCCCAGGCAAGAGGTAACAGATGCCTAATTTCAAAGATTCTGAAACTTATAATTTGGCACGCAATGGCATGTGTTGTAATGAAGTTTACAGAAGCACTCTCTGAAGCGTTCACACATGAAAAATTAAAGTGGAGATAGTTGCTTTATTTAAATCAAACCTATTTTCAGAAACCTTTTATCCAGCCATAAACTGCTGTGCAGTAAAAGATCAACATTTGTGCCTCCAAGTTTTCTTCCTAATACCAAGCCACAAAGAGCAGCAGTTCTGCCTTAAAGGACCACTTAGGAAAGCATTTCTTTGCTGGGGGGCTGAACAGGGACGTTTGTTACTCACAAAACGGATAAAGTAGACTTACTGTTCTTGCAAAGCTGAACACTCCGAAGCGAGGAAAAAGTCAGAATTACAGTGAAGGGAGCAACTTTTACCCCTCCTTATGCATGTGCACGTTGTCACAGCCCGTAGCGATATGACCACACTCCTGTTTTCACCTCAGGGTGCCTGTCCTGGCCTCAGCCAGTATGAGGAAGAGGATGGTCCGACCCTGCAGAGCAATTCCATAGTCCATGGGAGCCTCAGAGCATTACATGCTCCCGAGATGACTTTGCTGCCCATGACTCAAATCCAGCTGCAGAGTTAGCAATGTCCTCACATATTTTGCTACGGCACTCTTGATGTTGCTGCTCAGGCTTGTCACAAACTTGAACTTATCTTCGCTGTTTCCCCTGTTTTGTAGGCTGGGAAGCGAAAAAGGAAAAGCAGAGCTGAAGGATCCATGGCTATGGGGACAGTGCAACTGGGCACGCCAAAGGCTTCTCATTTTCCAGAGCACTACAAAGATATTTTCTATACTGCAGCTCTCCTGTTGCAGCTGGTGCAACTGTGACTGCTCAGGATTTCAGGTCAGAGCCCAGAAACCCAGAATATGAGGAACACTTATTTAACGACCACCCATGAAGCGGTTGATTTAAGTCACTTGCCTGGAATCACTCCGGCAGAAGCACAGAAAGTGCTAATTCTCTAGCACAGATCTGAACAGCCTTTAATATTTTTTCGCTCTTTCCACCTCATTCACCGTTCATCTTTCCACTCCTGCCAGAAACAGGGTAGAGATCCTTTGACAATGGTGTCTTTTACCACACAACCCTGATTAATTTCTCAGGTCTGTAATTGCAGTGGTCTAATTAAAGACTGTATCATAACACAGAAGATGGGAGCAGGGCTGGGAAGAGAATTAAAGTTGCAAGATAATTTTGGCTTATCCTAAGTGTTTTTAAATACAGTTTGCACACACACACGTGTGTGTGTGATGTCCTCTACTTCAAAAAAAAATAAAAATGAAGTTACAAAACCCCACTGCATAGCTGGAAGCAAATTCCAGCAAGGCTGGGACCCTTGGAGTTACTGAAGAGATCCCCAGTAGTTAAAGCTAACAAAGTACCTGTGTGAAGGAGAGCACGTTGCCTTCTGTTGTGCAGACAAGAGAGATGAGCACACGCTTTGTCTGGGGACTTTGTAGACACTTGCTGAGAAGGGTAAAATGCAGGAATTGCCAGTTCCATGTCACGTCTCTAGAAGGAAACAGGCTGAACATAAACTTTTCTACCTCCTCCCCAAAATACAGAAGTTTCCTGCTCTCTTTTCTACTCTATTCCTTATGTATCTAAGGCATCAAGAGGACAAGCGACCTCTTTGCAAACATCTCTCCCCTTCTTTTGAGTATGGAGGGAGATACTCAACCAGACACACAGGCTTTCCTTAGATCACTCCCATCCTGAAAATACAGCTGCAATTACAGAACAAGTCCCCTCTCCCTCGTGCTCCCTCCACCTCCCCGAGGGACTGACCCACCATGGGTGGGGGCTGTGGGAGAGCAGCATCTCGGCAGCAGAGAGAAGCCCAAGCCAGCTTTGCAAGGATGAGATTTTTCCCTCAAACATCAGCCGAGCACATGCAAGCTGAGAGGTTTGAACTGTTCATTAAGTGGCCGAGTTTGGCAGGAAAACAAAGTGAAAGTCACTCTCCTGCCAAATCTCAACAGCACGGTGGTGCTAGAGCTGCTCAGATTGGCGGATATCTTACTGTTTCAAGGCAAGCAAAACTTCTTTTTTCCAAAAAGCTGGTGGTGCCAGTCCCACAGCAACCACACGCCATACGTGCATAAACACACACACACACGCAGAGCAGCACCATCACTGAAACATCTGCATTGTTAAGAGATGGGTTTGTCCTGATTTACAGCAAACAACTGGGAAGTTCTGTGTTTCAGATCCACCCATCATCATCACCACAGAAAACCCTGTGATGGCTGAAATTCCTTCCTGTAATATTTTAAAAGGCCTTTCCACTCTATTTGCCCACGTGCTACCAACAAAGAAGACTTTTACACCAGTCCAGTCATAGTTGTGTGTTTGTTTTGGGGTTTTTTTGTTTTTTTGTTGTTTTTTTTTTAAAATACTATTACTTTTGATCAGCTGTCAGGCAAGAAGTCTTCTTTCTTCTCCCTCACTTGGCTACGGTTGAACAGCACATCAACTGTCTACTTCACACTGAGAACTCTCATTTTACCCTCACCAAGTTGCATACATTTCCTTTGCAGACCTACTATATGCATGTAATAGGCAAATAACAAATGTGCTAAAATAAATGGCAAGTGGGTTAATTGGGAATAGGCATAGCAGACAGGAGTACACACCTTTGCGTTTAAGCTGTTAGGATCAAATACCCATCTTGTTAAATACAATATACATCCAAAAGCAAATTAACTGCCCATATTTGGTTCTACAAAAGGAAGCCATCTTGGAGACTGGGCCTACCGGCAAAATCTGGTTTTACTGGTCTCAGGTTGGACAGTAAAGTTGGCAGCAGCTGTCAAAGCTGGGACTTCAAAGAAGTGAGGGTTTGCTGGAAAAGCTCCTACCAAGTCCGTTGCAGAAGCTCTTCCCTGACCCTATGTAGCACCAGATACATGAGAGGGAATGAGAAAACATTGATCTTCCTGTCTATTATACAGATTTTTTGAGTTTGAGAGTCTGATTGCTTGAGAGTGCAATTATTCTCCTTAATAGCAATAAAATTAATGACTAATACACACTTTTGTTAATTCAGACTAATTGCTTTTCATTGTTACATTTAAACTCTGAGAGAACACTATTCACAGATGTCTGTTTTCTTTGGGATACAACCAAGGAACAAAAAAGAAGAATCAAATACAATTAAACAATGCCTAATGAGCAAGTAGTTTCACTAGATATTAATAAATAATGGTATTTCTCTCTTTTCTATCAAGGATTTTTTTAGGACTGGAGAGAAATGAGCTATTTTTCTGACAGCTTTAAAAAAACCTCAGGTCATTTGCACCTCAGTTGCCATTCAGGTGTTACCGATATATTCTCAAAGACATGAAACTTTTAACTGCGGTGACTGGTTAAACAATTCACTAGAGCAGCATAAAATGGAAACATTTTCAGGAAATGGATAAGAATCTCCTTTCTTGAAACAAGTATTTCCACTTCAAGTAAAGGTAAAGCAGAAGAGAAGATGCAACATAAAGGAGCCTGATTTTCCAGAAGATCCAAATCACAGCCATCTGAAGAAACTACTTTGAGCTGTGTCTATCTATACACCCAGACATTGAGACGCTCAATATTGTTATTCAGGTGTGAAGTGTTGGCCAAGGTTTTCGTTTCACTCGATTATTAATCTGAGGCAGCAGAATACACTTGTACAACCATCTGGAAATCCATGGATCCCTGCTGCCTCGAGAGGCTGGCAGACAGATGGGAGCCACCAAGCTTTGCGATAACACGTTTTCAAGTTTACGAACCTTCCATCAAAACTCTGAGGGGAAACGTTTGGCTGTTTGCTCAGGCATACGCTGCGTCAGGATGGTTTTGTAACAAAAATCATTAACGCTGCACATCCCAGAGGTCTTGCAGGTTGCAGTGAAATCTTCCAAAGTTCTGTTCAGTTACATGTTAACCACATGAACAATGCTGGCTTGGTTTGGATTTCACCGTATTTGGGCTGAATGAACCGAAACCAATACAAAACCTGCCTGGTGTGAGCCAGTACCAGCCAGATCCTCAGCACGTCGGCGACTAACATTTCCCTTCAGCGTCACTGAAGTTTGGGAGGTTTGCTTTGGTGACCTGTGGCCTTTCTTTCTTCCCACCCGCCTCATTCTTTCTTTCTTTGCTATGTATGTTAATTTGTGGAAAATCATAGCCTAGGGCAACACACCTGACTGCTTCCCACCCCAAAATCATTTACCATTTAATGCACGGTTACATTCATTCTTCTGCCTTTATAGTTCCCTAATGAGCTTGAACTGCAATTAACAAAATGATCGTGTTCACTTTAGTACAATGCACCTGCAAATACCAAGATGGGAAGTCATATTTAGAACATAAAAATACACTCAGCACATATTTCAGCAGAAGTTTGATATTCCAGCATCGTCCTGAATTTTAACAGGTGTCAGTGGCTGCAAATAGTTTGTTGTCTTTTTTTTAATTTCTATTCGAATTGGTCAAAGATGTCCTTACACCACCTTCTCATAGAGGCTGCAGTGATTTTGTAAGCAAAAATACAAAATATTTTATTTTTCTAGTGAAGTCATTAACTATCCTGTACTGAACAATCCTTGTAAAAGTTCAGATTGAGGCTAGCATTATAGTCTTTCTTGCCTGCATGGAGCTTCATTCAAAACTGATATTTAAGAGAAAAAAATCCCTGCCAGAAGCAAATTAACAGGTTTTTTCAACCTTATTTTATTGATACAGTGTTTCAACAAGTGTGACATCCTAGTCTGCATGCCAGAGCAGATCTCCTGCCTACAAATTTTTTATCATTTTGAGGAGGGGAAAAAAAAATAAAAGCAAAAAGAAAAGTGCAGCAGGTTTTCTCCTTTTCTCTGCTTGTTAAATGGAATGGAACTAGAAATGACATGGTATACACAGAAACAAGAACTCGCTACCTTAATATCGCTCCATCTACTGCTCATGGTTAATGGCTTTTCTTTGTGTCACAAAATCAGAAACAGTGGATGGGACCTCTGGAGGTCATCTCCTCCAACCTCCTGCCTCTACAGAGCAGGCCCAGCTTCAGGTTAGATCAGGTTGCTCAGGGTCTTAACTAGTCAAGTTCAGGAAATCTCCAGAAGTTAAGTTTTACAACCTCTCAGGGCTTAAATCCTAAACCACTGTTGCTGTCAAGAATTTTTCCTTATACTCAGGCAGATTTCCCCTTGCATGGCAGCTGCCTCTTGTCCTTTCACTGTGCACCTCTGAGAAGAATCTGGCTTCATTCTCTCTAGAACCTCCTTTTCGGTTGAGTGCATTTATACCCTCCTTAGCTAAATAAAGGTTCTTCAACCTCTCCTCACGTGTCACACATGTGAGGAGAGGCAGAGGAACTTGGAGGAACCCTGACCACCACAGCTGCTTTCACCTCTCTCCAGTTCAGCAATATTTCCACCAAAGAGTCCCAAACTGGACATAGTATTCCAGTGGCATCCGAACGAGCCCAGGTAGATGGGAATAGTCCGTCCTCTCCAGGCAACCCTGCACACACTTGGCTTTCATTCCTGCAGGTGCCACGCTGCTGAAGTATGTTGGATGTGGTGTCCATTAGGACTCCCGAGATGGTGCCCCCATACCTGAACGTGAAGCATTTGTCCCAGGCACAGGACCTTGCATCCATCTCTGTTGAACTTGTGGAGATTCCTGTTCTTCCAGTTCATCTCTCACACAGTTCCTCTGGCCAGCAGATTTGCTCTCCAGCATATCAACTGCTTCTCCCGGGTTGGTATCATCTGTAAACTCGCTAAGGACACGCTCTGTCTCTTTGATCAGGTTGGTGATGAAGATGTTAAATAGTATCAGCCCTTCAGCACCTTCTGATGCATCCCTTCCAGCTCCATGGACTTGTATGTGCCATGTTTACTTATGTGATCTTTAAGGCAGGTACTACCTCTTCCCTCAAACTCTGCCACTATGCACAGAAGCCTGAAAGCAGATCTTGCCAAAAAAGTCCAAGACAAGACATGGAATACTTCAGCCTTTTCTCATGCCTTCGCATCACCTGCCACATTCAGCAGAAGGCTCACACCTTCCTTGGTCACCCTTGCGCTGCTGACGCACATAGAATCAAAGAATCATAGAATGGCCTAGGCTGGAAGGGACCTTAGAGAACATTTAATCCAACACTTAATTTAATGCCATGGGCTAGATCAGGCAACACAGGGGGACCGAACGGGGATCGAACCCACGACCTTGGTGTTATCAGCACATGTAGAAATCACCTGCTTATACTCCACAAGCCTCATCAGTTCCAACTCTATCTGAGCTTTGGCTTTTCTAACTCTGCTCCCACACGCCCAGGCAACATTTCTGTATTCCTCTTTGGTTGCTTGTCCCTGCTTCCACCTCCATACTCTTCCTTTTTGCATGTGAAATCAGTCAGGAGTTCCCCGTTCAGCCAAGCTGGCCTCCTGCTATACCTGCTCAGCATCCTGAACATCAGGATGGACTGTTCTTGTGCTTTGAGGAGGCTGTCCTTGAAGATCAAGCAACTTTCATGGGTCTCTGCCCTCCAGGGCAGACTCCCAGGAAATTCTGCCTACCAGTTCCTTGAACAAGCCAAAGTCCACATGCTTAAAGTTTTCAGTCATTATTATTCGTCTTTCCCACTTCCCTCAGGTTCTGAAACAACTATCTCATGATACTGCAGCCTAGTCACCCCAAAACAGTTCTTATTTATTTGTGAGCAGCAGGGCCAGCACAAAGCTTCCATTAGCCAGCTTGTCCAGCACCAGCATCAAAAAATTTTCCCTCAGGCACTCCCCAAGTCTCCTGAATTGCTCGTGCCCCATCACACAGCCCTTGAGGCAGATGTGGGGAGCGTTACAGTTCTCCTGGTAGGAGAGGCCAGAAAAACAAACCCACTTCCTTATAATCAGACTTATAGATAGAAAATTTCTGTCGTAGCTTTGTAAGTTGAGGTGCCACCATTGTAAGTACACTGTAGGATTACAGTTGGAATCCACATCATGCAAATGCAAAAATTACAAGCAACTTTGAAAGAGGTTCACCCACTTGTGAAACATCCCTGGATTTCTTTATACAACATAGAAGTCAAGGCAACACAACACAGAATTAATGCCCAAAGTGTTCACTTGCAACCAATCTGGGCCTGCAGGTGAGCAACATTGGCTCATTTCACGATCTGGTAAGAAGAGGCATAACATGACTTACCTGAACAACAAAAGCTCCAAAGCCAGGCCAGTCTACCCACTGTCCAGAGGGCAAGGCCAGGAAATGAGTGAAGCAAGAAATATTTCAGTACCTTGTGGGCCCAATCCCCAGCATCAGTCAATTCCAGTGACAGCCAGAGACTTACACAAAGGACAGGATCTGCAGAACTGCAACTGAGTAACATTAGGAAACTGATACTCTCTAACAGACTTAGATATCGGCTGCAATAACACCTTCACTGGTCTATAAATCAGGAGGCAGGTAGAGTTTTGGACCTTCAGCCAAATTCCCACTCATAAGTTTTCAACCCCACTGAATGCAGAGTAAGTGAAAGGCAAACCTGGCCTTCAGCATGATCTTTCTGTTTGCACAGGCTCTGAAAAAAGCTGGTGATGTAAATGAGTGCCCGATTTGACTGTGACTCATTTAGTCTGCCAGACAGCCCTAATGACTGGCCTGCCCTGGCTCTTCAGCAAGTCGGAGCTCAGAGGAACTTCTCCTATCCATACGCTATTAAGACATTCCTATCTCCCAGTCATTGACCTCCTCCCTACGTATCAGAAGTCCTTAAGTCCTTGCCCGACACCACCACTGAACACCATAAATTTTATGAACACCATAAATTTTACCAAATTTACCTTTGCAACAGCCATCCGTGATGGATTTCCCCCAGGTTAATGATAAAGCAGTAACAGGACAGTAAGGGCCAGGTTTGTTTTAAAGGGAATTTAGTTCAAGTTCACGCAAGTTTCAATAAACCTTTACTTTGCCTCTGAGCTGGTTGAGCTCATAGGCCCAGATTTCATTTAGTGCTCCCGGAGCAGTCAGGGATCAGGCCATGTCAAAGTGCCAAGTTTCACACTGTTTTGCACATGAAACCATAAATCCCTCTCCAGAACCCCAGGGGCACGAGGGGGAGCTGCTGTTCAAAAGGTTCATGAACTTGGATACAGTTGGGCAGATATCAGAGCTCATAACAATGTACTAAATTAAGTTTTGTCCAAAAGTTTTCACGTGCCTGGGAATACAAAATAGCTATAAGAACATTAAGTTTTGGCAGAATTGGCTCATTGCCAAAAAAAAAAGAAAAAACAACCAAAACCCAAACATTACCATATTTTGTCCTTAATTTTATCTTTCTCAGTTAATTCAATACATTATTTCTCCTATTTAACTTCTGGTAGGTATCTAGACATGATTCTTTCCTGTTTTGTTTGCTTTTATTTTTAAACCACGCACCTACCAAAGAGACATTCTACTGGGCGAGACTATGTGAAAATGTTTACTTAGACTAATCACAAAACAGCTATTCTTCTGCAAAATCCATGGAGATATTTGCTTGTACACAATACAAAGTAGTAACTTGTCAATATTTCTTACCTGCTCACTTCAGTAGAAAACTAAATCAAAGTAATAGGAAAATCTCAGGTAATAACAGCTACCACCCCAAGTCCTTTTTAACTCTGATTGTGTCTTTGCAATGAAAACTATGACCAGAGTTTTCACTATCCTATTCCACAAAAGTTGTAGAGGAAAATTTGCCATTCGATATTCATAATGTCCGTAGGATGGACTTTAGAATAAAACTGGGAAATACTTGGTCACTTACCTTTCAAACATACATGTCAGCACATTAAAGAAGCATTTGGTTCATGGTTGCTTCGAAAATCAAATTTCAAGAGAAAAGCATACCTTAACAGGCAGATTTGAGACTTCCTTATGACAAATAACAAGTTCCTTCACTGCCATCCTAGCATAATACCAACAAGAAGCAAAAAAAAGTCAGACTTTCTTGTCTACAGAGCAGTCATTATAATAAGGCAATGGACAGAGCAATAAGAAGGACTCTGATTTGATTCATACTAAAGTCACAGATGCAACTGATTCAGTGGAAGGTGTTTAGAGGAGCAGCCATCTCTTTCCTTCATATTTGAATAGTGAGATGTCATTTCAACACATATTTACCACTGACTTAGCCATAACTTTTATAACAAGAGGTTCTGACAGCTTCTAACACTGTACAGTGTTTTGTATGTGGTTTACAAAGCGCTTTACTCGAAGATGCTGGGTGATCATCTCAAAGGACAGTGAAGATCCGAATTCCTTGGGCCTCTGAAACATTTCCCTACCCGGACAGACACACTTTTGGGAAAAGCAGCCAGCTACAGACACGCATCTCCTAGACATCCCTCACTGGGCTCTGGTTACTGAGGATACCTTGTCATTTCCTGCTTGCCCAGCACACACAACTGACAGGACTAAAGAGAGCGGTGAAAAATGTAAAATCTGAAGGAACCTTTAATCTCTCAAGTTAAAAAGAAAAAAAAAAATGCAACCACTTACTAATGGAATGTTAAGATTGTGTATTAAACCCACAAAAGTCAGAAAATGAAGGAATTAAAGACTCCCTTGGCTCTTTTAACCCTTCCTTCTGCCTGTGTGTAGTGAAAAGCCTGTAATACACAATCTCATAACACTGGGCAAAGGGACATAACTGTAGGTGATGTTAAATGGGGAGTACAGCTTGTTATGAAGTAAAACTATAGAAATGGAAATTTTAATAACTACTCATTTTATCTTGTAAAAGTTTAATATTCACTATGAAAAAATGGCAAGACACTAAAGAAACCACAGATGTTGTTACAGAGCTAAATGAAATATTCTCATCTAAATGAAATATTCCCATCTAAATGAAATATTCCCATCCTGGAAGTGTTCCAGGCCAGGTTGGATGGGGCTTTGAGCAACCTGGTCTGGTGGGAGAGAGGTGTCCCTGCCCACAGCAGGGGTTCCCTTCCAACCTTAACTATTCTACGATTCTCTGATTGCATACATGAACTGTTCCTCCCAGTAAATACTCTGGCTGCAGCTTATTTGCAGTAGTATTTTTCTCCCACGAACCAATGAGGGTAATATATCATGTAAGTAGCCATCCCCCAGTTTATGCCCACATATAAACACATCTCACTGAAACAGGCTGTTTGTCCTGTGTGTGGTGCCCACACAGATATATATTTGAGCCCTACGTCTGCAAGACTAACGTGTTCCCCCCTCACTAAACTTGCAAGCTCCGTACCTGCTGCATTTTGAGCGGCTGCACACTTCCCAATCATTAACGCACACATCCTCTTCATGTGTAAGGAAATATTATTATCCTGATTTACAAATGAGAATCCTAGGCACGGAGAGATTAAAGCTGAGCATTTCAAAGCATCCCAGTTAATTAAAATGACTGGAAAATGGGTGTCCAAATTGTTTAGATACCTTTGAAGTCTCAGAATAATTGTATTGCTCAAGGTCACACAGGGAGTTTATGGCTGACCCACAACTTGAACCCAGATTTCCAGCGTCCCACTCCAGCACCTTAATCACAAAGCCATCTTTGCTTTCCAATTTAATACTGGCCAGACCTGGTCTGCATGCAAACTGGCTACAAACGGACGAAACCTGTTATTATGCCATAGAATGTAGCTATCTATCTCTACCCTACAGGATAAACAGCAGTGTGTTTGGGTACCTCCAAATTCTTTAAGGTACGTATCATTACAAACCACTTTGCAGGGCAGGGCAAGAGCTACTTGAGAATTAGGACACAAGGACAGTGAGGGACTTTTCCAGCGGCAAGCTCCAGCTCCACAGCAGGGCAAAGATTGCTGCCTCTCCCGTCCTTAGTGAGGATGCCCTGCTGCTACACTCCCTCTTTTTTTCTGATGCAGTATTTGACTCCCAGGTTTAGTCACCACAGCCTGTCTTGTTGCTGCCATCTTAACTCTTAATTCCACTACCTTTCGTGAGTAAGCCCACTTGATATCACTTGACTTGACTACCAGTGATGCTGCGTTTCCTGCCATCAGGCTTGCCAGGCTACAATACAAAATAAATCCTCAAAAGTTGCTCAGAGTAGTACCGAGACTTCAGCAATAGAGCATACGGTGGAAGAGGCCTCTCCCTAATTAAAAAAAAACAACTCAGGAAGGACCTGTTGGAGAGGCCTCCAGAGAGACAGAAGAGCTTCTACACATAGCACTGCCACACACTGGCACTGTGTGACACACACTGGCCTTTCTCATGCCTCTGGGGTCTTTGTGGAGAAGAAGAGGGCTGTACTTAACAAATCAGTTTTGATATCTGTTAATAACTTCAATCTCAGCTTAATTCCTCCATTTAGAGCTGCCAGGCAGAAAGCGATGTTTTCCAAATGCCAATTCCTACCATTGGCACAGAGTCTTCGGGCTTTAGTATGAACTGATGCAGCTACATAAAATAAAACCTCCCAGATAGGATTCAGTCTCGGGTTCGCCCGAGTCACATCAACACCCTCCAGGAAGTGAAACGCAAGGGAAGACAGAGATCAACATAAAACACACACACACTCACGTACTTAACATGCTGACTTTTTATCACAGAGGTTGATAATTTCCTATGCTAAGAACAACCTTTGGAACTAAAATGAATTATGCGTCTCATTCTGAGTGCATCAAAGAGCAGACAGCCTTTTTAAAGGAGTCAAGATCACCTCAGCTGTGCTTTTGTTATCTCGCACAGGGTTAAGGATTTGGCCTTGGGCTAGCAATTGGCTCAGAAAATCAGGATAGTGTAATGAGAGTTCCAGGAAGGGAGAAAAACCAAAGCTTGGTAAAAGCACTCTCCTCAAAGTGTGCCAGTATTTGGCCCTTCCCCTCCCCCTCATATGAACGAAGTAAAGAAGAGAGGAATGGAGCCTGAAACCCTGAAGGAAGTACTCGCACACAAGAGGAGGTGGAAAGACCTTCCCAGATCCCTCTCAGACACTCGACCTCACGGAGAAAGGCCTGACAACAAATTTTCCTCACCAGTTAGATGGAAAAGTTGGCAGTAACCCACTGCGTGGCTCAGGTCTCAAGAGAAGGAGGCTCTTGGAAAGAGCAGCACCTGATTTATTTTCTTTGATATGAAACGTTGTTAAGCTGCTTCTGTTTGAAAATTAAATCTAACCTACCAGTTTTTAATTTTTTATATGTTTTGGGTTGATTTTTTTTCTGTCAGAATCTGCACACAGGAGAGTCACACTCTCCACTTGCTGCTGACAAAAACCAGAAGGCTCCACCCACGCTCCCAACATCATTTTCCCAGGGCTTGGTCCTTCTGACTGAGGAGCTCTGCAGTGGGCAGGCATCAGGAACTCAGCAGGTGTGCAGGATCTCTCTCTAAATGACTCTGCCCTCTAGGGTACATTCAGGTTATATTTTCAAAGATGAAAATCTTTTCATCTGCAAACCTGGGAGACTTCTTTGCCCAACGTGACAAGAACTAGTTAACAATTAACTATCCTTAAAAAAAACACAACCCAAACTTAAAAAAATAAATCACTAGACCAGGAAATACAAATCAATTAGTCTTTGATCCTCCCATCAGTAATAACATCATCTAGAACACGTGTTACTGCTAATCCTAAGTAACTAAAAATGTTGATGAACTTTAAAAATACCGGTGGTTAAGAAAAGGAGAACTTCAATTCAATTTCTTTCTGATCTTTGAATCTCAAGGTGGCATTCTAAGGCTTCTCCTCAGAGAGTGTGAGGATATTTTCTCTTTAAGAATCTCAGGCTCCATGGTGTCCTCAGGAGATTCCAGCAGAGGAAGCTTTCAAGTAATCCTGCAAGATGCCAAGAGTCTCTATACTGAAAGTGGTAAAATGACAACATACCTGTTACTCCAGTAACTTCCTCTTGAACTATAGGGTGAAAAGAGTATCAATAATGCCAGTATTTTGCAGAACAAAGCCCCTTCATTTTTTCACTCAAAGTTATTGGGCAAGTTAAGTTTCTTGACAGCACCAGGGTTGAGAAAGCAGCTTCCATGTGCATTAGAACTTGGTCCAACAGCAATAGTTTACTACATCAAAACTGCCTTTATATTATGATGTCAACTAGAAAAGCAAGAGTCTTCATGAAAATGGACAAAAAAAGCTGGGCTCTTAAAGTGAGAGACTGCTTTTACATAAGAGAATTTTTCATTCAAAGACAGAGAAAGAAAATGCAAGCAGGAAAAAAAAAAAAGTATTTGAACTGTCCTTAAAATAGAATAATTTAAAGCAACAGCCAGAGTGATGTTTGTACAAAATAATACATACCCTGTCTCTCTTCCTAATTCCTAAGGAGTCAATAACTCCTTTGGTCTATGAAGTCCCATATAAAGTTATTGATAAGTCATGAGAAAAATGCAAAAGTCAAGATTATCATGAAATGAATCGTTGTTTCTGGCTGTAAAGCAAAGGCATTCGGCTCAGCTCGTGTTTGGTGCAGCCGTGGTCAGATATCCCTTCCCCCTTCCATCACCACTGCCCTTGCAATTAAACTTCAACATGCCTGCGTGTATATTATTGATGTGGAAACAGCTATTTCCATCATGCCGCAGACATTCTACACTTTTGAAGTCTGTGGTTACGGAGTCATTATTCCATACAACACTTTCCCATCACTAGGGTGTGCAGGATGCCATTAAAAAATGGTTTTGTGCAAGTTCCAAGCTACTGGTGTTATTTCAATAGTTACCTTTAAATACATTACTTTTTTATACCTGGTCAACTAGCCTTCTGAGGATTTGCTTTAGTACAAAGGACCAGATTGTCCGAGAAAGAAGCCAGTAGAGTTGTGCTGATTTGCAGATCTGGTTGATGTTTCCATCTTTTAAGCTGCATGCTGTTTCCAAGATGATGATGACGATGGTAATAATAGTGGTAGCAATAATAATAATAATACATTTGCTTCTGTTTTTAGTGAAACACTGCTGGAGTTGAATGTTCTGTTTTAATGAGATACACTGAATGAAACAGCATCCTGCAGTGCAAGAAGTACATGTCAGCTCTCCACTGCCTTGGCACTGTGACCCAAGCTAGAGCACAATATTCGTAATTTTCTTGGTGATCTCCCAGAAAAACCTTCTTAATTTAATCTCTAATGGGATTATCAGCCTCATTAAATTGTAAATCTGCCACAGGCCAGCCGTTGTGGGAACCTGAACTTTCAGAAAGTTATCAGTTTGCCGCTCTCATCTCTCTACCTGAAGTCCCTCTAGAAACTTTTAACACTTTCAGCTTCAAAAGCCTGCAGGGTCCTTCCTCGTTTGCCTCACCTACAACTTCTCCCCACAAAAATCCCTGCCTTTTTTCAATCTAAAAAGGCACAGATCTGCTTCCTTCCCAGAGCTGAGCCGATACACCCAAACCGCAGACCTAACCCAGTGGCTGCGGTCTGTTTTCCGCACTGGGAGCCGAGGGCATTTTACAGAAGCCCCTCCAAGAACAAACTGCGAAGCGTGAAGACACACCTCATCGCTCCCTTGCCTTATGAGCCGAGAACTGACCCACTTGCAAGTCTCCTACCTCTGGAAAAGCCCAACAGCTCCGAGGCTCTGCTCCTCTATCAAGGGCAATACAAGCCCAGGCAGGTATTACAGCCGAGTGCCTTCACAGCACTATGTAAATACAGATGCAAATAAGCTTTGGCCCTCAGACTTCTGGCAAGTTACAAACACGGTCCCTGGTGTTACACGGTGCCTCCCGCTGCACACGATGAGCACGAGCCCTCAGACCTTTCCCAAACTAAGACTCTTGCTGAATGCAGGGACAAATCTGCCTCTGCAAAGGACACAGAACCAGGACAAAGCCAGTGTACCTGCTTTTCTAAGTGACCATTGCACAAGGCTTGCGGATGGAAGGTTGCTAAATCCCAGAGGGCACTGACAGGTGACGAGGTTCCAAAAAGAGAGGGAACGCCACCTTAGGAAACCATTATTGCTTGTTGCAGACAAGGCTGTCGGGAACGCAGGTAATGAAGGATTAGTACTGGGGAGACAGGAAAGAAGTAATCTTAAAATAATATTTTAATTCTTTTTGTGCCCAAGCAAGGTAACTGTAGTGGTCACACACAAACAGTTATTTTCTCACACACCTGCAAAACCTCTTAGGAGAAATAAACAAAACATTTGGAGCACAGCAGAGTAAGGTTATATTCTGAAGGAGCTGGGATTTTTGCCTTATACATAGCAGTCTAACAAAAAAGACTGTACCTTTTATCCAACTCCTTCCTTACAGCAATAACATGTAAAATCTAAGTGTCCTTCTGAACGTAGCTTCTTTTTTGTAACTAAAAAACAAAGGAGTTTGTGCCTGTAACAACCATTTACAACAACTTCAAAAATAAGTTTTAATGCCTTTGGCTTTTCACGATTATTTTGAGCAACTTAAGTCAACTGGGAACAAGATTCACGGTTCTCACGTTCTCATGTTGTAAGAACACAACAAATCAAGTTCTCATAGCAGCAGTCTACGTTACCAAAAGGGGCAGCCTTAATATAAAGGAGAAGAGAAACATTCCATATCCATAATTAGATAAACAATACTTCAGGCAAGATATGGCACCTTTAAAAGTGCTTTTTCAGTCTTGGATTTTTCTCTGCTTGTTACTACAGAAACCATCTAGCAACGAGAATCTAAGACAGACTCCACCCAAAACAGAGAAAAACAATATGGACAAAGTAGGCTTTTCCTCCTTTCCCCCTCCCATTCCCCCACTCCCCTTTTTTTTAAAGGGTGGGTGAGTGCTAAGGAAAAGTAAAGCAAAGGTTATGAGCATTTTGCATGCAGTTGAAACAGTAAAGCTCTGATTATAGATGACAGAAATGAAAGCAGGGAATGAGTAATGAGCAATGAGAAATGCGTAATGCAGGATGAGGATATAATTTCCACACATCGGCTAAAGAAAGGTTTACACTCTTAAGCAATAAAAACAAACCATTAAGCCAGACCTGCACTGTCAGGAAGTATAAAACAGTTCTTGAAACTCTGCAGTTACTATACAAAAGCTTTTCATAAACTTTTGTTTCCTGATCTTCATAAAACATTAACATCAAGCTGCCATATGGCAATTAGCTTCCTTCTGAATTCAATAAAAAGAAAAGCCTCCAAAAATCAACAATTTAGGAATAGCTGTACAATAAAATAGTGCAATAATTATCCTCTTCTAATAGTGTAGCAAAGCGAGTCTAATACAAATGCAGTCCAGATGAGCCCCTTCTTCAAAGCTGAGAGTACAAGAAATCATATTCCTCTCCAAGCCTCATCATCACCGATTGCACAAACAAGACCTCTAACTGCCTAGCAGAGGGGAGACCAGGTGACACCCAAACCCAGTTATCATGGGAGCAGGAAAGGTCTCAATGCCTGGTTACGGTGAGCCCAGGTTAGCGCAGCGGAGCAGATCCTGCTCAGCGAAAATGGCCAATGCTCTCGGGAGAGCTTACCTCAACTGAAGATCTTCCCACGTCATTTTTACATGTTGCTGACCACAGAAGTCCAACTGAATTTTGCGCAAAAATTATCAAGCCACTCGACAAAGCTGTTACTGAGTCTCAAAAGGACAAGGAGAGATGCTGATCACATTTGTGTTTAGAGAGATGCTTATCTGAAATGCACAAAGGGTGACATTATCTATCACAATCTCTGCCTATATAGATTATATAAGTGCCTAGAAGCAATATGTTTAGGGGAAACAAGCTACAGGGTAACTAAGGCAGTTTTGCCTTCAGATCTGCTTTTTCTCCTCTTAAGAGACAAAAAAAAATAGCAGCTTATTTCTTCTAGAGTACTATAACACTGATGAGCACTAAAAAATTAAAATCAGTACGGGAGGACTGTGGAAACAGCATACTTTTAGTATTTAGGACTATTTATCGGCCATTATCAGATTTAGAAGATATCAGAAAGCCCAAACCTGTCAGAAGGACTGCCTGATCATCAACTCTATTTAACAGAGTTCAGGAACCCAACTGATCTCTAGAATTTTCTACCACTCATCTATGACCTTTTTTGTCTTTTTTTTTTTTTAAATCCTAAACAAACCTTTCAGTGCAGCACTCTCACACCTCCAATCTAAAGCAAGAGGTTAAGGTTAAGGATTTAAATTATGTTACGAAACCAATTCTGCAGAAATTTATTGACGTGCTGAGCTTGATACATGCATATTTCCTCCTCGAAATCCATATACAAGTGCTGATTCTGTGACTAATGTTAAGAAGGTATAGAAATACTTACAAGAGCGGGTCTTAATAGGTTTACAATTATACATTGGCCTCACAGTGTATTTCACTCAGGATGCAATTCTTTGTCAAGCAACAGGAGGTTTGCCTTCACAAGGAATGCGGCATGACGCCATGAGCCAGCTACTGCTCATGCATAGACAAGCGCCGTAGCCAATTTTTTGGAAACGGGATTAGCATCAACGTGTTCTCATGCCTTGAAGGAGAAGTAAAGAAGTCACCACTCCAAAAAAGCCTCCCTCAATCTAGATCTAGGGCTAGCAGCTGTGAAACTTCAGCCTTGTAACACCAGCGTTTAGGATCTGTTTAGAAGTGCCATGGGACCTTAACCGATTTCAGCAGGTTTGGGATCATCTCCGCTCATAGAAATGGCTCAGTCTTTCAATTTTTCAGCACTTTATATCCAGCTCTTGCAAGCTCAGGTTATAGAGCACACCAGCACTTCTGCGACTCAACTGGCACAACCACGCGTCACAAACAAGTGGTGAGCTGTTGAAGAACCTTCGCTGGGGCATATCCCACGACTGACAACTTTCCCAGAGCAACAGCCATAAACTCTCTCACCACCAGTCAAGCTGGCAACAACCAAAAGGCCAACGAAACTTCTGCACGTGTGATGCTCCCTGCTAAAAACGTTAGCCAACAGAACAGCACTGGTCTTTCGAAAAAGCAGACAGAGGTTGCCCGCTCAGCGAACTCTTAGACTGCTTTGTAGTGTCAGTATGACCAATAACATCAGCTACCTCTCCACAATCGGCAGAGCCAAGCTGCAAAGTGGTGGATTATTCTCTACAACCTATTAAAAACACTGCTGGTACAAAGAAATGTAAAAGTTTTTTATCTCGTCTCAGAAACTTACAGCTAGCCTAAGATATTTTTAAGCTCACGAGAGAAAAACGGAAGCGGCCAAAGGGAAATTAATTTGGGGTTTTTTTTCCTCCTATCGTCTGTACCATTGCTTTTCGTGACGGCTCGCAGTAGAGAACTATTCCATAAAAAGACTCACAAGACCTCACCAAGCTGGCCTTTCCAATCCACAAACGTATTTAGTGCCTCTGCTGTAACTCCCGTGATGGGTAAAAAAAAAGAAGTTTGGGGAGGGCCACGAGAAAGAGTAGGCTTCTGTTAATAAATTAGGCTAGTCAGGAGGCCCAATTCCGAGATTCACAGAGCTGACTTAGAGAGGTGTCTGATGGGCCAACTGTACACATGAATTTAGGAAGTGCTGCCTCAGCTCACCAAATCCAGAAACAGATCCACAACGGAGCACAAAGGGATTCCGACATCTCTGGAGGTGTTGGCACAGAGTCATTACACACCCACCAAAGAGAATGGTGAGCTCCTGAAATAGGCAGGGGCTTACCACTAGCAGCCCAGCACAATTTCATTCTGTCCCCAGCTTCAGTGGACCACCAAGAAGCCAATTCAAGCTACTTCTCTACTATTTCAGCACAACTTTCACAACCAGCAACCTCAGCCTCTGCACGCTCATCCCAGGTCCTACAGCGAGTAACTTGACTGCCACACTGGTCACTTCACACCCAACGAGCACAACAGGTACTAGCTTTAACACTGCGTTTGCCAACCACAAATCACGCTTTTGCTCTCTACATGGAGGATTTAAACAGCAAGGAGATGTAAGCACAAGTTATCCCTGTGACGACAGCACAAGCAAACCATTTGTTCTTACAGATTGGACTTTTCAGAAAGAAATGTCAGAGTCCTTTGATTTATTGTCTGAAATAGATTTAAAACATTTGGGTGGGAAGGAAAAAAAATAAAAACCTTTCAAACAAAACCCTGTAAAGGAAGACAAGCTATTCTGTAAACCAGCAAAACCATCAGCTGAGGTTAAATAGGAGGCTGCATATAACAACAGCTTGCCGCATGTAGGGCAAAAATTGAAGATTAATTCCACTATAACACTCCACAGAAGTGAGCTCTCATATGAGATGAGAAAGTATGCAATGCTTTTCCAGCTGTTAAAGGCAAGAGCCGGTACAAATAAGGTGAGTATTCCTCTTTAGCATACATAATCACGGAAAAAAAAAAGGATGACATTTTAGTTTTTATTATTTTATATTTGGCCAGGACTTTTATAGGAAGGACTTTTAAAGGAAACATCAAACATTCACTTTTCTGTAGGTCTAGAAATGATTCAGTCTTCCCCCACCCCGACCTCCCGCAGGATTTCTATTGGCCCTTCTTATATTCACACCGCAAATTAGTTGGGAATAGCAGTATTTATACTAGATCAGCAACGTCTGGTTCTTATCCAAATGTTCCACCTAAAGAGGATGCCAGTTCTCATGGATTGGACAGCCCACCCTGCAGCATTCCTGAGAATTGTACAATATAATAATCTTGAAAGTCAGCAGAGTGGATTATCCACTTTTTTCTGGACTTGAACTTGTGACCTTAACAGTAGCACAGCAGAAAGCAAATGTGCTATGCACTTTGCCATAGTAACCTTCCATGTATTCTTTTCAACTTAAATACACACAATTGAAACAGCTACAATTCTGGAAAATTATGTACAAACCCTATATTTTTTTCTTTTTGATTACATATAAATACAAATTAGCTATTCTTCTAAAAAGTGGTTATAATAGTAAATAAATACAAAATAAGAATCTGACCATTATACTTCATGTGCTGGGGTTAAACCCATATAAAATGTACAACTAAAATACATTTAAAATCTTTAAAGGAATATTTCTCTGATTAAAATATTTGTTTTCCCAACTTTTTCGTAGACATAAATATATTTTCAAAATAGTTGTGTTTTTTTTTTCTTTCCATTTCATTACATAAATAAAGTCTTCATTGGGAAATATTAAAGTGTCTGCTTTTTTTTTTTTTTGTATTTATCTAACATATTTGCTGTGTCAACGGCACCCACAACCCTCCACAACCATATCTTGATAGTTCTTTAATACAACTTTTTCATTTTCATCAAGGTAGAGCATGGAAATAGCACTCAGTTCTGTCGGCACACAGCAAGCCTTGGGGATTTTGGAATTCACGGAATTGACCAAAGTCTGAACAATGGCATGGTTTGTTGAGTTTAGATGATCTGCCAGTGGAAAAGGACATTCCCCATGGCAGTAAAAGGCACTATACCCCGGCGGGGCAACAATCCAGTCATTCCACCCCACATCATTGAAGTCCACATATAACGGATGCCTTTTGCAACTGTATTTGTGGCGTTTACGCTGTTTCTGTTTCGCTTGACGCTTTTCTCTTTTATGAAGCGGGTGTCCCTTGCCATCATGCCCAAACGTAACTAACAACGGCCTGAGCTGAGACCAGCTATCTTCATCCTGATGTAAAGACCTGCTAATCCTAACGTGCCTCTTGGAGGCACTGTTCTCTTTGTCCAAGTGAACCACCTCTACCACAAACCCATGATTAGGTTGTCCATGTGCAATCCACCTCAAAACAGCTGGCGTTACATCAAAACTTTCCCATTTACTTGCATTATGATGCACCAACCTGGTGTCCAAAAGTCTTGTGACAGGGTCCTTAGAGGTGGCTGTGGCTGGCTTTATAATTTCATAAATATTAATACGGTGATGGTAGCTGCTGTTGTTCGCAAAGGCTTCATGCACCTGTTTCCGAAAAATCTGGAGTTCAGCTGAGGTGATAGACTCCTCATTAGGGATGGAGGTTAAATTAAAGAAGAAGCGCCGTGTTGTTTTCCCACTTGTTTCTGGCAGTTCTTCCAAAACTTCTAATTTGATTAATAGGGAAAATAAATAAAAATAAAAAAAAAGAAAGGAAGAAATCAGGAACTGAAACAAGCAACCAAACCCCTCAGATAGTCTGCTGTTGGCAACTTTCAAATGACAGGTAACACGTGACACATGAGACCTGAAAGACTTTCAGGTAGAAAATACTGTCTCCCCGCTCCTTCTGTTTACTCACGCAAGCACGTATAGCACCAAGTTAAGAAAGCTTCATTCATTGTCATGCATTTGACTGAATACCAGTGCCCTTTGCATTCCAGGTGGTTATTATAAGTAGCAAGAAACACGCAGCCTTGCTTTGGAATTCCAGGACATTAGTGAGAAAATTCAAGCACTAGAGTTGGTGGGGGTCTGATGCGAATCATTAAAACTGGTTGAGGACTTCGAGTAACTACTGCATTTTGGCTTTCCCAAGAACATGGCTCTAACATAAATCCTTTAAACTACATTCTGAAAAATATTACTCTGCAATTTAGGTGACTTACAAACCTTAACCTATGGATTTTTGTATCTTAGAGATGGAGAACGCCACTTCTGTAATGGTGCTTTATGAAGCACACCCTAATATTTATCCAGAAGGGCCATAAAGAACAGCAGGAAGGGTCAACTGCTAAAAAGGGTTGAATAATGGGATAATGACATAAAGTCACTTATGAACACCAGGTTTTCACAAAAAGTAAAAGTTTAGAAAGTCACAAAACTTCAAGCCATTCTTGCATTTGCGTGAGCAAATAACTGAACGGTGCTTCAGAGGGAGTACAATATATCTAGGGTTATTAATTACATTGTTTCCACAGATATCCAAGAAATCAAAAATATTTGCCAAAACAAATTTCTCCCAAATCATAGGGTTTTAATTCTGGTGCTAAGCATCCTGGAGAAACATTCACTTTCTAAGGGGAAGCCATAACTGCTGTTTGCTGATCCTAGTCGTACCATTCCCTGTTTGACTTTTTGCATAAGGGAAGGCTCAGCTCCAAGGTAGTTCAGGACCAGGCCATTATTTGTAAATAAGCAAATGCTTTGCATGGTCACAAGACAAACTTCTGCTTTCAAAAGCCACTAACACAAAGTGAGAACTCCATGGAAAAAAAAAATGGAGTGACATTGATCTTCTAAATGTTAAGGTAATTACAGAATAGCTTTTATGTCAAAACCGGTCTTTGCTGTAACAGCATGACTGCTTCAAACAGCAGATACTTACATTTGCCTAGAAATCATAAGCCTTGCCCCTTCAGCTCCTCTCTAGCTCAGCCCCTTGCCTACCCTGCTCGGGTTTAATGGGGATGACCCATGTGCTGCCTTTTCCCCACACACTAGGTGTTTACT
>NW_009730417.1:90405-90724 GCF_000703405.1 Apaloderma vittatum
ATGTAGGTAAACACAGATGACAAGAGCTTACATTTCGTCATTCATCTCCTTTTCCACGGTAAGGCTTTCCACTCACGAGCACACCCACTTCTCCCAGGCCAACTCTTTTACCCATCAGAAACGCTAAAAAGTTATGAATGTCTCTTCTCGACATCGTTTCACATTAAAAGCATGGGAAAACAGCATTTTCATTATTTTTACAGCAGGGCCACTGCACACCAGCACGGCAGACTTAGCAGGCAGGAACAACCGCAACCTGGGGAAACGTTTCCCAAAGAGCACGCGAGCGACGCGCGCCACCGGCTCCACGGGCCTGCCC
>NW_009730418.1:0-17901 GCF_000703405.1 Apaloderma vittatum
GCTCCTCCCCAAGCCTGTAGCGCTGCCGGGGTTGTTGCGGCCCAAGTGTAGGACCCAGCATTTGGCCTTATTGAATTTCATGATGTTGGCCTTGACCCAGCGATCCACCCTATCCAGATCCCTTTGGAGAGCCTCTCTGCTCTCAATCAAATCGACGCTTCCACCCAGCTTGGTGTCATCTGCAAACTTACTGAGGGTGCACTCCATCCCCTGGTCCAAATCATTAACAAGCAGGAGCGGCCCCAGTACTGGGTCCTGCGGGGGGCTCAGTACTGGCATACACATAGCATAGACATGGAGTTAAAACTCACTTAAGCCAGAAGAGACTAATCTCTTTTGCAATATCTTCTTTGTCCAGGTTCAAGTGATAAAATGCTGAACAGCGTATGATGAGCTACAGAAGGAGCTGTGAGAACATGTCAAAAGCAGTAACTTTTTTTCCTTGCATAATGTGATCAGAAGCAAAGCAGAATATTTGAGGGAAAAAAAAGAGAAATTCCCTGTCCCTCTTCTTACCAGTCCAACTTGTAACTAATCAAATCTAACAGACAGAAAATGTCTTTACAGCCACGGTTAAGTCTTCGATACACGAGCTCCCTAGATCATGTCCTACAAGAATGTTTTAATTAACAAATACAACCAAATACAAACTTCCGTTCATGGCCAAAGTCAACTTGATCTTTATGCCAGAGTTAAAAAAAAAACACAAAACCAAACAAAAACCCCAAACAAAAAACATCATTTCAACTCATATATTTTTTTAATACAAAATGTTATATGGAAGAACAGACTCTACTGCATCGCACTTTAAAAAATACCATTAGATTATTCACCAAAATCAGATCAGGCACTATAATTCATTTCTAAAACTACTTTCTTCAGGAAAGACAGACAGAGGCCTTTTGATAAATCCCTGCCTTCTTTTATCATGACTAAAATCTTGAGAATCACAACAATGAATCTTACCATCCAAGAGAATGATATTTTCCTGTACTACTCACACAATTTAATACTTTTCTCATTACCAGGATTCTTCTTTCAGCAGGTATACCTAACTTCTTTTATTTTCAATGCAATATAGTTCCACATATAACTCTCCCTTTCCCACATCATCATAAAATATAGGACAGATGACTAGAAAACAATCACATTATTAAGAATTTCCAAACCAACACCTGCTGAGATCTACAACACTTGGTAGTGCAGGGAATGGAGAAGCAGGGACAATACAAGACAGGTTGTTACAAGCAAGCTATGTCTTGTATCATGTAAAGCTGTAAAAACATTATTCCTTACAGGTATTGACATTGCTGAAAATTTTCACGCAGTCATAATATTTGCACCTGTTTAGACATTCCATTAAGTTTTCAGACCACTTTTTAAGAGTTTATCTATCCACAAGAAAAACACCAACTTGACGGAACTTGACTTTCTCAACTATAAGAGTACAAGATGCAGATCCAGATCTCCTGGGCTACACATCAGAGTAAATTGATGAACACTGGACAGCAGCTGATCTAGCCAGAGTTGTTAGCATTTTTGTCAGGTGTTGTAACTGTCTGATGGGGCTACATTATAAGAGAAAAATACAGGGTAGCACCAGCTAAATAATACCTCAATTTAGCATTTAAGTATTGCAAGAAAATCTTAAGAGATAGATTTTAAAAAAGGCCCTAACGTTTTAAGTTTAGAAAGTCCATAGTCCAAAGAACTTACCATCAAAATGAAAGGCAAGAAGTCAAAGAAGAAGAAGACTGTGAATTACAAGGGAACAGTAATGCTCAAATATGCAGAAATCTGTTCTGCATACCATGATTGCAAGTTCAGTCCTTGTCCTAGAGAACAATATGCCAGACTACGCAATCATAGTATTTTGCCTTTTACATTTGTGTAGGCTTTTAAGCACTTTGATGGTCTTGCTATATTGTTTTTGTATAATTTCCAAGCACTGTTCTTACTCTGGCTTTGTTTTCCTTTCTTCTTTGTCTTTGCACTAGTGTCTCTGAGAATCCAGTTGGTGAATTTGTAGTGCCAAAAACACTGAGGCTGCATATAGAATAAAGTAAAACTCCAAACAAATAGGGCAGAATGCAGCATTGGCAGCATTCTTAACAGAAGAAATGGGCTCTTCAAAAATATAACAAAATAAGAATCAAACAACCGAACAACCATTCCCTCTTTAACAGCAAAAGTGGGACTGCAGCAGATAGCTGGATCCAAGTATTTATCATGGAGTCTCATATTTTTCCATCTTCTGTCTCCATCACAATTTTATTTTGCTCCCATCTGAATCTATGTTTGACTGCTAAGCAAGGGCATGTAGTAAAGTGTATTGCTATTAACTGCCCTTCTAAAACATCACACACAAGCTATTTCATTTTTTACAGAAAATAATGTTATCCGTGTACAGTAAATATCACAGACTAGAATAAAAAACTATGTAAGTATTTAGTAGCCTTCACTACCAATTCAAACAGGCATTCTCATCAAGTCCCACTGGAACCATCACTCCCCCCACACAGCTCCCCAGTGTGGCCAGTACACATTAAAAAGCCAGTATGAGGGATGCCAGGGCTCACTCTAGCCTATTCAATGCAATATTCTCAAAGCACTGTACTCAGTTGATTAAAGTCATGTTTGCCTGCAATGTAAACGTCACAGCATCACCAAAGCATCAGCATTGTCAAACATTAATTTTGGACTTATTTTAAAAGTCTGACTACACTGACAGTTCACCAGGGTATTTGAACTAAATCATCCTTGTTAATTTGGGCACACACACCACAAATTAATTTGCAATTACTACAGAAAAAATACAAAATCCATTGCCCTTTTCTACACCATAAACAGAAACCACATATCATTTCTCCTGTGACAGTAAGCCATGACACATCTACACTCATATTCCAACACCTATTTCCGAAAAACTGAAACATCTCAGCCTGTTACAGAAACTAACAAAATAGTTTTACTAAGTTTCTCAAGACTGTAATGAATTATAAGCACCGAACTTCTCAGAGCTTTACAGCATGGGAGACAAACAGGGCCAGACCTTTGACATCCAAGTACAGAATGACGTGGATGACAAGGTGGAGCAACCGCAGAGTGAACTGGCAGCAATTACAGCCCCTTTAGACATAAATCTTTCTTCCATTCAGCTCCAGTACCTTGGTGGCCATTGAAATAAAACCACAGAGGGACAGATCCAGCTCTGGCATTGTTGGGAGGAGGCCTACAGAAACCTATCGGAGTGAGACAGCCTTGCCTTAGGTCATCACACCAGGCACTCTGGGAAACTTTGTAGCCTTTAAACATAATTTCCCTGTTCCCAGTAACTTGTCAATTTTTTTTCCTATTTCCATAAAATCTGATGTAGCTCTATGGAAACTAAGCTTCTTTAAATGTGTGAATAGGCTGCTCTTAAAAGAAAATAACGACACAAATAAACAATGAGGTAGGGTGTGTGCTCTGGGCAAGACAGCAATATGAGCTCGTCTTTCCATAGGCACCAGAAATTCTGTGGGACAGAAGGGACATTACACAGGTCCTAATTTCAGGGAAATCTTCAGTTTGAGCTGCGCTTTATTATTCTTCGCAGCATCCCATCACTAGACACAGAACTACAGCACATCAGCTTTCATTAGCTCCACTGCTTGCAAACTACTTGTTTATTTTAATAAAACATGAATACCTGAAAACAGAAGCCTGCGTTCCAGGTGGGGTTTTTTGTTTGTTTGGTTTACTTGAAGAGCTTTAGATAAAAGCCATAATATTAAGCAGTAATTTGGCCTGTGTTTTAAATCACCCTATCAGCAGTGAAATTACAGATGAGAGAGGTAGCTGAAATGACTGCGGATGCAAGAGGGGCTGAGCCTGCCATCCTCACCAAAGCCCGGCACAGGCTGCTGTCACCCTAATCAAATTCTTCAGGTTATTCTAGACTCTGGCACTCGGTGTTGCAAAAGTGAGTTTCCTGGTTAATGCTATAACAGCAACACTGAATAAATACAAATAGCTTAATCTTCTTCTGCAGTCATATCCTCCCACACTGGTAAGCGTAATTAGGAAAATGCTACATTGCATGTCCTGAATAGTGAATGTAGCTGATTGTTAATCATTAAATTTACATAGTTTATATGAAAAATATTTAAATTCATGAACGCTCCAACTTTTCTTTGCCATCGCATTAATACCTGAGCAGTATCTGAATTTACAATAGTGTATTTGTAGATTATTGATTCTTGTGCAGTGTCCTTGCAACAAAACTCTTGGACAATGAACTTCTAGGTGTAGAGAACATTTGGTATAAAAAAAGGAATATTCTTTGACAAGAATACAAGCAACATATGCTTGGAGGGAGAGAAGGGCTGACATGAATGTGTGTTCACATAAATAAAAGATAAACCGTAATATATTAAAAGAAAATTTGGTGAAGTGTCTTTTATAAAATCCTACTTTGCAGAATGAATTGTGAATAATCTTTCATCTGTATTTAACATCCATAAAATAATGATTTCCACAAAAACACAGTCATAAAAAGCTTTATATGAAGCATGGAATTTCATTTGGCCAACAATAACTGTTTCGTATCTGTTTTATCGAGAACAGACAAAACAGAAACGTATCACATATTTTGAGAATATGAAAAAAATCAAGAACATTATCTTAACAAATAGCTCTTCAGAAATCAACCAGGAAGCAATGCAGGCTCAGTAGCAATATCTCTGATAGGATTTGTAAAATGATAGAATGAATGCATAGGGTATTATTAAAACATTTTTAAAAACTTGAAGTGGAAACAAGAGAAATTAACATTCTATAATTTCTGCCTTATAAAGCAGAACATTATGTAAAGAAACTCAACTTATTTTCTGGGTCACCAGTCTAGGCTGCCATGGACTCAGTTTTCAGAAAGTGAGTATTCATACCTTGAAGGAACCGTGTTCATTTAGAGGTAAAAAAACAAAGCACCTCAACTCAAAATACTAGGTGTTTTCATGAACAAAACTGAAAAAAAGTAGATATAAAAATAATGTTCTTACTAATTAATTTCATTTTCTCTCTTTTTAAACTTTTTATTTTGTCCTCTCTCTCTATACTGTCCAACAATAAGGAAAATTTTTCTTTTAAAATAACAAATGAACTTATATACATTATACCTCTTCACATTAGGGTCATGTACTTACACAGTGAGATCACTAGAACTAAAATGGCAGATTTAAAACCATTTCAACATATATTCATTTCGGACTGTATTTTTTCCTAGAAAGAGTACATGACAATCCAGTGTCTCATGCAAAATCAATTGCTTTTTAGTTCAGGATTCTCAGTCACTGAAACAGGATATCATTTTGTGTCCTGAACAATATCTTGTTCCAGTTTCTAAGGAAACTAGCCGCAAAAATTAAGTTTACAATGCTGCATCCTCCAGAAATTGACTACAACGTCAGTCTCCAGGGTGTCATTACCAAGTGCTATTTGCATTTAAATTTCTATAACCCTTAAGCAACTAGATTGTTTGTTTATCTGCCTGGTTATGATCTACTGGGTATCTAGGTGGTATTCTTCACCACCCTGTATGCGTTCACAGTCTATTGGTGTTTATAAAGCTAGATTTCAAATAAAGGACATAATTTGTGATTTTTTACTTTAGAAATTCCTCTTTGCCACATTGAGTTTTCTATTCGTGCCTCAGTATGTGCTTCATTAATGGATGTCACTCATTGGGCTTCACGCATGGAATGAAACACGGGAAGTCACGTTGCTGTGTCCAGAGGAATGGTCTGATTTTTCCTCAGGAAAGCAGGCACAGAGCATTTTGGGAACTGGCCTCAAGGAACTAGGCTACATGTTCCTAGAAGTAAAGGAAAACTCCAGGTTTTTCTTGACAGACACTTGCCTCTCTTGTCAGAAAAGTTCAACAAATATTCTGATGAGTTACTGATGCTTTTATAGTTGAAAACTCTCCTGACAAACTACTCTTCTGACCAGAGATGACAAGGCCCTGACATGAAGTTTCTGTCTTCAGAATATACAGAATCGTTATAAAATCTGTTCACAGAGGATGCAACAAAAAAAAAAAAAAAAAAAAAAAAGGATTCAGGGGCTGTGTTTTCCCACTGAAATCAACATTGATTTGTCATTTGGTAGAAAACCCTCTTCCCTTCTATAGTGTTTTAAGGCTTTACAGTTTTAACTTCTATATTATTTTTCATAGAAAAGATCTTCCATGAACTTCTACAAGCTCTAAATTTATTCTGTATTCAGTCAACAGGATAAAAAGTTTTACGATTAAGCAATCACACTTATCCAAAGAAACAGAGAAAGGGAATAAGAAGCAAGATTTCTGTTCTGAGTTGTAGAGAGGTACTTGCAAGTGTTGCCTTCTATAATCAAGCAAATTTAATTAAATAAATAACCTTCTAACCCTGGGAGGTGCAGCCACTGATTTAGATCAGATTTTTCTCCAGAAAATTATTTCAACAAAGTAATTGTTAGTTGGTCTCTTATACAATTTTCCCTTTTTTATCTGTTCCTCTCTCCTTGTTAAGAACATTAAACCTGAAACAAACCATAATGTTTTTTCTTTTCTCCAAACTTCACTAAAATCTAAAATAAATATAATAATATAGTACTCAAGCATCACACAGTAGTACAGAAATAAGCAAAACATACTTCTGAAGAAGTCCCGTAGGAAAAAGTCGCTTACTTTGGGCTTACTACAAGAAAGATGCTTACACAGCTTGTTTACTGTGTTTTCAGTAGAGCATATATGCGTTAGTACCAAAAACAGTGAGTTGTTTGATTGTTAAATGTTAAAATCATTGAAGAATTAAAAAGATACATCCATTTGCTAGTTATTAGTCCTTAAAATGAGAATGAGATACCGTGTTCAGAGTAGAAACCAAGACATGCTAGTATTTAATAAGGATATAATTCATATAAATATTACCTTGAGAACACCAAACAAATGTTTTTGCGCTATAAAGTGGGGGGGTTTAAGTGTGCAGAAATGATAATAAAAGTAAGGTTATACGTTACATTTATAGTCAGTTATACTTTTGCTTTGAATCTTTGCTGAGTTTCCTAAAATCATTTTTTTAAAAAATGAGAGCACTATGGAGTTTTTAGGTCAAAAAAAGCCCAACAAATGAAAAAAAATGTTGAAAACACTAAAAATATTTAAGAGAATTATATAAAAAAGAAAAGTAATACTTCAAGGTGATAAATGCACATTCCCCGGTGCCTGGATGCAATACAAGTACATCTTTAGCTAATTACATAATGCCTTCTGTGATGCATTCCTTTGATGTTCTATCTTCCTTTTATTGTAAATAATTGGGGTAGGATTACTTGCAAGATAGATTACTCTTTGATGACTGTTGAGTTCATTGGGCACTGCTGTTGATTTTATACACTTATTGCACTGGCTTAAAAATAAACTAATATCCTTATTATATTCTCACACAGAGTAGTACTGAGCACCTCTTAAGACGCAACGAGACCTTAATTCAGCCAGTGAGTTAAACAAAACTTGCGACTTTTTTTGCATCTCATAAGATCAGTTTTTAATTAGTAAAATGCCACATATTGTACTAAATCATTTTTTGACTTTAATGAGTGTCTCTTGCATTCAAGTCAAAGGTTGGGTATTGAGGATGATGTTTGACTAGCCTGTACCCTGAAAACAGAGCAAATGCTGATTCTTTTGCCTACCAAATAAGAAGCAAAGGCAGAAGCAGTAGCAAAGACACACTTGGACAACATTACACTTGGGCACAGATTCCCAAGGCTGCCCCAAGCACTGAGCCCCACTGCACAGCCAAGCTGCTCCCGCAACCCTGCCATTTCAGTCATCCACATTTTTGGTCGTATGTGTTTTAGCCATCAACAATGCCTTACCTCTCCAGTCTACTGAAGCACGATAATTCCTTGGTCCAAAACGAATGACAAAGAGGACAATGTGTTGCCTGATCTAGTTGAGAGGCGTCCCTGCCCACGACGGGGAGGTTGGATTAAATGATCTCTAAGGTCCCTTCCAGCCTAGGCCAGTCTATGAATCCAGATGAGGAAGGCAAACAGCTAGTCAGTCTGAACCCCATAAGCTTGGACGTTCTTGACACACCACGTGGCATACTCATGGATGTTGCTGAAGACCACAGAGCAAAAATGAGGAGGTGGAGAAATGCAAAAGTGAAACAGAGTGAGAATATGTTTGTAAATCGTCTTAAACTCCTGAATTACTATTTCTTGGATGGAGAAGTAGGATTAAAAAATAGTACACAAAAGTTAGGCAAGAAGCAGGTATTCTAGGAGTGGGAGGGCTACGCAGCTGTTTCCCAGCCTTCTATCAAAACAAAGCAATTAAGACTGGGGCAAGGAAGGGAGAAGGGCTTTGTCTCTTGACAAATGCTTCACTCTGAAGTGTTTTAACTATCTCTCTGAAATATCACTAAAGCCACCAAAAGGACAGCCAAATTCTGATAAGATATAAAACTCAGCAAAGCCTTTGTTGTATTAATAGAAATATAAATTGTGTTTGGGTATGGCAGTTAACAGAAGAGTATTACTTAAAAAAACATAGGAGGAGGGCGAAACTAAGGGTATGATGATTGGATGAGTATCTTCAGAGACTAAAATATGCTGGGTGTCATAAAGCATGCTTGGAAATGAAAAGTTATGGAAAACAATAATGAGATCTGGAAAGACAGAAAGGTGATAAAGTTGAAATTCCAGGTAGCAGAAATAGAGAGGTAGATTTTACAGCACTGGAGATAAGATTGTTGAACAGATAAAGGTGCTACAAAAAAAAAGGATAACTAGAAAAAAAGAAAAGGAAGGTCATGGATAGCAATAGGAATAAGACTACTCAAGATTTAAAAACTAAGGCTTAAAGAGATGTGAAATGAAAACCCTGAGTATTCAGCACAGCTACTGTATTTCTGTGTCACAGCTGAGCCATCTATAGGAAATATTGTATCACAGTATTTAAACAAATAGAAAGGAAGGAGTGTCTAACGTAAAAAGAAAGAACAGGAAATCTTCACAGCAGAATGAAGTGGCTCCTTTTAGTATTCACTCTCCTCGTTACTTTTTCCTCTTCTATTCTGGCATTTGCTGTGGGGTAAGCCCTGGTCCTGTGACAGGGACAGCACCAGAAAGCAAAGCACTCTTCATCCACCACACTTCTCCGGAGTCTCCTTACAGGGCTCCTTACAAATGCCTGGCTATTTAATATACTCGTGTCAGGGTAAAATTCAAGGTCAGAGACACAACACAGAATTGTTTAAAAGGTTTTTAAGATAGTCCTTAAGAACGAGATAATCATTCATGAGAATTGATACAATATTTACAAGTAATCAGCTCTTGCCAAAGACTGAATTAAATTAGAGGGATAGTGTTGAAGCCTGCATCCTGTTAAGAATATACAAGAGGAAAATGTTCCACACCTATTTTGCATACATTTTTCCACTGTCTAATTGGGCTGTAGGAGTGAGATAACTCATAGCCTATTGTTCTGGCAAGCCACAAGAGTAAAGAGAGCAGGGAATTGTTAACAAGCTTATATTAGTCCAGTAACACGACTAGATCATTCTGTTTCTATCTGTTGGATGGATGTCACAAATTCTCATGTAGGAAATTTGCTCTCCCTTTTGCCACAAAGATTAGTTACAACCTGTGATACCAGTACTTTGCTGGAAGGAATAGTACAGGATCTTCACTGCTGTGTTATTATCTGGGATCTATTATGTTTTACATTTTTCAAAAATCTTTAAGCTAGATCTTTGACATTCAGCTGCATATAAAGACATACACCACCTGATGAGAAGCTTTGATGTGCATTTTGAGGATTAAATAATCTAGATGGAAGGCAATGTGTTTCCAGCCAAGAAGAAAACTATGGAGGAAATTTTGCCTCCTGCCGTTTAGCACTGCTGGCAGTCAATACCTTTTAGCCTACTCTCTAAATTTGATTTCATACATATTTACAGACTATTTTTCCTCTTACTACTAATTCTTTTGAGACCAAATTAAGAACAAAGATAGCAGGAATAGGCTTCATCAAATAAAAATGTAAATAAGCTGCATCTCATTTCTGGATGAAGAAAGTTTATTTAAATATTTTCTTGAATGGAATATGTTTGCAGTACCATTATTGCTTGCAACTGGAAAAGTAATAGCCTTACAAGTCAGAGTAACCCATTGAGGCTTAAGCAAATTTATGCATTTAAATAATGTAGTTTACTTTTTTTCAGAAATAGACTTTTCTGCATTTTCAGACAAGGAGAGAAAAGTAATAATAAAACAATTAGATGCTAGGGAAAAGATAATCTTACTTCTATATTCAGCGTACATTGTCAGGTAGCTCAATAGTTTTAAGTATGAAAGAAATACTGAAGTAATTATAAAATGACTTCACGTTTTTGAAAGTAAACTGAAAAATCTAAAGCTAGAACTGAAAATGATGGTGCTTCTACAAAATCAGCTTAAACTACAACGCATTTGTAATTTTTGTTTTCTCAAAGTAGGTCTAAAGCACATTTTTTTCAATTTCACAGGCAAATAAGGAAATGTAGATACAGGGACTGTGTTGATTAAGTCAATGGAGTTATAACACTGACTTTGGTGGAGCCAAATTCTTACCAGGTATCTCTTTTAATTCTCAATTTACATTCAATGAAAAAAATAAATATACCTTGTCCTACTAACTAAATGCTCTGATATTTTTTCCTCAGTTATTACCTCTGCCCCCAGCCAAATAAGTAATCTAACAGGATTCTGAAAACGTTAGCAATAATTGTTGCTATAAACAATAGAAGTCTTTACATTCCACCACCTAGATTTTTTGAAATGTCAGACATATTTCTGTCTATAGTGACAGACTTCAGTGAAGTTCAGTACAAAAAGTAAAGTTACGTACAAAGCAAGAAAAGAGTAATTAGACATTTTCACTATGTTCATCTGGCATGATATCATCAACCATAAATAATTTTCACCTCTAGATTTCCCTGAATTTTAAAGTTCTTCCATCCCATCCCACCCCCGAAAATTAGAACCTTTTGAAGGATCACAGTAACACAGGAACTTGTGATTCCAGTTTTAAAACACTTAAGCACGTTATTGCATCAGCTGCTTTCCTACATATCCTACTGGGCATTAGCTACATCTGCTGTGCTTACAGAGAAATAGTCAGAGCAAGCCTGATAAGGCTTTAAACATCGTATGGGTGCTGTTAAGGGATCTCTGCAGGCCAGTCTCTGACTTAGGTTTGACACCTGTGGATGTTCTGGTATCCAGGTTTGCCCGAGATAGGCATGCTGTGTCTGAAGAATGTGGTGCCCACAGTGCCAAGAGGGACAGATAGGAGAAACTAAAGGTTGCAATGAGAAGCCCACTGGGTGTTTCAGGTTGCATCAAACTTCAGCTTCCTCTGCACTCCCCAGTTTCTAAGGAGAGCGTGCAAACCAAACTCACCAGAGCTGAGGGTGTCAGGATTTACACGGGAATCTGTATATTATCCTCGCCTGCAGGTATTTCTTCACAGAGGAATATATCAGAGGCTGCTACCTTGAAACATTTTCTTTTGAGAAACTGCATCACAGTTCTACCACTCCTAAAGTGTCATATATTCACAAGCACAATATTAAACTGATATGTGTTTGTTATATAGTATATAGATATCTTTTGTTGATGTCTCATGATATTTCTATATAGGGCAAGATAAAATCTACCTGAAAGAAGAGCAAATAAGTTAACTGTTTTTTTCTCAAGAAAACTCACACACAGAGAAGAAGGAAAGATTAATCTTTTTGTATGCGGTGGCAACGTTTTGGTGACGTATCCACAAAGAATCGTGACAAGTTTAACCGCGACATCAGGTAGAATAGTGAGGAGGTTAAACACAAACTTAAACAGCTAAATTTTCCCATTAAGTCTCTGTCTACATCAGTCAGTAAACTGTGTGATGTTTAAACAAAATCCCCTAAGCTGGTTCACTATCTGTAGGCCTATTCCTGCAAGTCTGCAATAGGAGACACAAATATTCGTAGTTCAGTTTTGTCCCCCTTACAGTTTTACTTAATTTCAGGGCAAAAATCCCCAGCTTGCTCTCGCAACTGTTGTGCCTACAGTTTGCCCTTGCAGGTTGTAGGGCAATAGCGAAAGGGGCCCTGAAACGTCCCTGCTTGGTTTTGTTGGCAACTGTCATGAAAACAGCTTGTCGTGCCTTTATCAACTGAATTTCAGGTGCACAAAAATATTAACATTATACAAATATTAAGGAAATTTTCAAATTTTCCTGGAGACTAGGAACACATGTTTTGAAGGTTTGTGGTATAATAAGAATGATAAGCTAAGTCTAGAAAATGAAAAATATGATGTTCCAATAATGAAAAAAGAAAGGATAAAAAGATTTAAGATTGACCTTTAAAAGAAAATGTTTCTTGCTAAATGTTTTTCTTTAAAGGCCTGGCATCTGATTTCTGCAGACAAAATGTGTTCATAACAGTAAGTGTTTTCTTAGAATTACAGCATGTAATTTGCGAGAATTAAAAAAAAAAACCAACAAACTTTTTCCCATCTGCAAGATTATATTCAGGGAGAGATGTTTAGCAAATCCTCCTGTAAGGACTGTATAAATCAGGATTATACAAATGAACATTTTCACAATCTCGGAGGCTTCACCACTGTAATTAAAAGGTGAATTTTCCACTTTTATTTTGTTATTCTTGTCTCCTGGGTCTGATTTATAACTTTTGTTACACAATTATATTCATTTATTTCTTTGTGCCATGTTGTATGTTATTTCAAAAGTAACATCTAGGGTGTCCTTGCTTTAAAATGTAGATTTAGCCTCTCTGGATGAAACTTGGTAGAACATCTGTGTTTGAAAGTATGAAAAATTACCACATTTTCTGAGTGAACCAGGCTGAGTGCTCACATTATACTGTCTCTAAAAGAAAATTAAAGTGCTGCTGATAGCTGAGGGACTGGATGGCTCAAGGGAATCGTAGTGTGACAATCTGATGAAAACCAGCATGAATTTAGCCCATGCTGATAATGACCAAAAGTCATTAGCATTTGTTCAGTAATTTATTTAAAATGAGTTCGGGGTCCGGCTCACGTCTTAGTGGTAAAGAGTCCAAATTAGAATTGAGCAAATAATGATGAAATGTCTTTGAAAAAAAATATTTCATGGGTTTTTTTAAATTAGGATGCTTAAACTTTTGTGTTAGCACCTTCGTAATATTTTAGCAAACAAGTCTAGGATGAGGGGTATTTGTGAATTTAAAAAGATGTATCTGCAAATTCTCATGGAAAGCAAATCCTGAATTTATGAAGATAAGCATTTGCATTGAAAAAAAGATCTATTTTTTAGTATTCTGTTTATTCAACTAAATACATTAGAATATGTTATGCGTGGTCTCTGTGCCTGGTCAAAACTGAAAAACAGCTTCTGTTTTGTGAATCAGATGCTAACAAATGAAGTGTTTACAAGCAAGCTACAGAATCACAGCTATTTACAAAAAATATTCAGCAAAGAAAACCTTCTCACAAGTTAAACAGAGTTAAAAAGAGACTCCATAAAAATATGTGACATCTTATTAACATAGAATTTGGGGTAAACTGAGGCCTGCTGGAAGTGAAAGTGAAGTTTGCACTGCAGGCAGGCAATTTATTCTCAAGGTGGATGCCACTAGAGCATGTTGTTGGCTAACGGTCAACTTGATGCCCACCAGGATTCCCGAGCCTTTGCTACAAAGCTCCTTCCCAGGTGATGAGACCCAGCCTACACAGACTGGGGCATGGACCGACCCCTGCCTAGGTGTAGGACTTTGCATTCGCCTTTTTTTTTAATTTTGTGAGGTTTCTGTTGGTCCATTGCTCCAGATGAGGTCTTTCTAAATGATAGCAAAACCTCCTGGTGTATCAGCTGCTCTTCTCGATTTCGTATTGTCTGCAGTGCAGTTTTGGATTCCCTGCAACAGATCTCTCAATTTCCAAAAGAATGCAACCAAAACAGGGTGAAGCTAAGCACAGAAAATGAAGAATCAGCTTCTGAAAGCTGAATGACTTTTGCTGTAAGCAGGAAACAGGCAGAACTATGTTGGTATAACTACATATGAGCTGACGGCCTTTCATGTGTAAACACGTGAAACAGGCTCAAATTCCACTCCGTTTTTAATAACAAAGACATTATGACTTATGGTCTCAGCCTTTAAAGGCAGACAAGAAAGAAGGTTGCAAAGACAATAAACAACTGTGCTTTGTTTCCCTTTGTGTTCTACACTCTTGGCTGGGTTCCTGCTTCCCTGGGAACAACAGGACTCTGCAACACACCAAATACTCTCAAATAGTGGCAGAACCACAAGCAAAGGGAAGCACTTCCAGCAATTATGTTTCTCTGTGAGTAACAATATGGTGCAATCGCTACGAAGGTCTGGACAGACTGATGTTTTAGACAGCAGATTCTTCTCACTGAGAAACACCATATTGAACTGGAATAAATAGCATTAATCCTGATTTATATCAGCAAGTCCAAGAGGAGAAAAACACCTGGAAGAGCTTACCATGAGAGGAGCCATAAGCTTATTTCTATTGTTGCTAAATAGAATGTCAGCAACATCTCCAATCTGTAATTTGTACTGTTCACTACGTTCATCTTCATGCCACAGGGGAAAATGATGCTTAAGGCATAATGATTACACCACAATAGCCTTAAGCTAAAGTGACATCATAAATAAAGAGTGCAAGAGATAGTAATAATGACAGCAATCAAGACAGGTAAAAAAACCAAAACCTAAAGTGGTACTGTGGCAAAGTAATACATCCTCAAAACTAGCTAGGAGACTTAAAGATCCATTTAGAATAATAAAGAGGAAAAAATAGCAAACTAAAATTACTATAATGCTTGAAACTGTCCTTTTAACCTTTATTTAAATTAGCAAAAGTTGCATGTTCATATCTGATGGCAAAATATAGTCCTTTTCTAACAAAACATTGAAGTTTGGTATTAACACAGAGCATGTAATATTAAAAAAGCAATCTATTATAAAATCTAAGGTATAGCTATATTGCCAAGTATCAAACTTAGCAAAGAAATATTAATTATGCTTAAATTGGTCCTGAACCCAATAAAGCTATCCAATGAAAATTTGGGTGAATTGTCCATTTGCAGACCAGTAGCTACAATAGAGGAGACAATGTCTTCACTTGCTGATAGTCATAACCATTTAAGTGCTGAACACAAGCATCCTCTAACAATAAACCAAATGAGCTCTCAGTATAAAATATGTCTTCCTTCTCTGAAAATCTGTATAGTGAATACAGCCCGAGGGAACTTTTAACAAAATGTTATAAAACTGAAAACTGACATTAATAGGAAGTACTGATATATCCTTAGTGACAATGAGTCCAATTCTCCTGCCACTGCATAATGGAAACACCAATTGGCTCCAATTTGCTTCGATTGGATTTGCTCCGATCAGTGACAGAACGAGGCCCAGTCCTGCTGAGACATCATTACGAGAGACAGATTTAGTAGAAAGTATTGGCTACAGCAGAAATATGTGACACTCAGACGTTACTCGGGTTTGGTTGAAATCCAAGGGGGTGGACAGGGCACAGAAAATGTAATATAAACACAATGCAAACAGCCAATGCCTAGTTCATACCATGAGGTACATCAGTGAGGTAAAGCACACGGCATTTCTACCTTCCCACTGCGTACACAGATCTCAAGTCTCTGCAAATTTATCCCGGCCCTTTGTTCTCAAAAAAAAAGCCTCCTAATTATTTTTGTGCCTTCCCCAAGTCTTTCTTTTCTGTCTGCCTAAATATAACTCATTTTCTTTTTCATCCTTACTCACATTTTAGCCTTTCTCTCCCTTCATCAGTCCTCATCAGGTCTCCTTTACTCCCTGCGAGGCAGACTGGCCGAGATGGGAGAGCTCTCCCAAAACAACTGCTCAAAACAGCCCAAAGGTTTGGCACTGTCTGCCAAAAGAATCTACCCACTCTATTACTCCATCTTTTCTACAGTATGTCTGAATTTTGGTAGGAATGAAGAGGTACCGCAAGTCCTCCTTGCGAAAGCTAGGAAGCGGAAATGTCATCCATCCTCTTACTGTGAAGTTCTGTCAAGAACAAATATGCAGCACCAAGATAAGGTGTAAGGAGGAATTTACGTTGCGCTAAAAGTATGTGATTAATCTTATACTGAAACCAACTTATTGTTACAATTGATTTTTTCTTCAACTCAGAATTGAAAGCTTGTTATAATACTAGTTATCAATAGAAAATGTTAATTCACACTTTGAATTAAGTGGCTAAAATTGGGATTTAATTTAGATTTACTAAGACAGCAATTGCATGTTAATTAAATAGCGATTGATTATTACAATATTTTTACTGAGGTTTAACAGCTTCACTACATAAGAATATTTGTTGAATTACTATCCAAACTGTGTCCTGAAATGTACTGCAGTGAATTCAATGACATTGCACAGATGCAAATGAAAACAAAATTTGACTAAAAAGTTGTTTTTCTCTCAAGTTAGTGTTTCTTTAACATACAGTAACTCACCAAATCTAAATCAAGTGCTAGGCTAGAAATATTTAGGATAAAGTATTAAGGAATAATATTGATTATGGCATATGCTTTGAAGCTGTAAAACACAACAGTGAATGTCTAACAACATTTATTAATAGCCAAAATAATCTTTAGTTCAGAAAGATATTGAAGACTCTTGATCCCTCTGCACATAAGTCAGGCACCAGATATATAAGGTATAAATTAATTTGATATATAGCAATCCAGACCATTATGGCCATAATACACTTAGATTAACAATGTGGGAATGTGAACTGGAAAGCGAGGACTGAACTGGACCCAGTTATCCATCAAAAAAGTGTGGAGAGGCAAGAGCTCCTTCAAGTCGTTGTGCATTGTCCAGGCACAAAACACTGAAGAAGCATTGTGATCAACTTTTTTTCCACTTGATTCCGAAAGCTGGGTTCAGGACGTGCATGAGCTTAGCCTGAGTCCTCTCACCGCAACTGCAGCAGCCCAAAGGGGGATGACATAACTTGCTTACAGAATATTCACTACCAACTAACAAAATCAATTAAGATCTTTGCAAAATTAGAAGAGCAGGATAAAACACTTGCATTAGTAATCCTCTGTCAGAATCTAATCCTGTATGAGTATGGGGAATGGGAGAGGTGTCTGAGGACTGGAAAAAAAGGCAATATAACTCCAGTTTTCAAAAAGGGCAAGAAGAAGGACCCTGGGAACTACTGGCCAGTCAGCCTCACCTCCATCCCTGGGAAGATGATGGAGTGGCCATCTCTAATCAACTGGAAGAAAAGAAGGTTGTCAGGAGTAGCCAGCATGGATTTACCAAGTGGAGATCTTGCCTGACTAATCTGATATCCTTCTACTAGGGCATGACCAAATGGGTTGATGAAGGGAGAGCAGTGGATGTCATATACCTTGACTTCAGTAAGGCTTTCGATACTGTCCCCCATAACATCCTCGTAGGAAAACTCAAGAAACGTGGGATAGCTGATTGGACTGTGAGGTGGATTGTGAACTGGCTCAGCAACAGAGTTCGAAGGCTTGTGATCACCAGCACAGAATCAAGTTGGAGGCCTGTGGCCAATGGTGTTCCCCAGGGATCAGTGCTGGGTCCAGTTTTGTTCAATATCTTCTCCAATGACCTGGATGAGGGGACAGAATGCACCCTCAGCAAGTTCACTGATGATACAAAACTGGGAGGGGTGGCTGACGCACAGGAGGGCTGTGCTGCTACCCAACAAGATCTGGACAGACTGGAGAGCTGGGCAAAGGGGAACCTCATGAAGCACAGTAAGGACAAGTGTAGAGTCCTGCATCGGGGG
>NW_009730419.1:0-5417 GCF_000703405.1 Apaloderma vittatum
GCAGATGGACTGGGACCAGGCTCTGGGTGCAACCAGGCTCTGGGTGCAGGACTCAGCTTATCTGGTGAGCTGGAGCCAGCCCTGGGGACACAACCCTGCTTTGTGGATGTCCACCAGGCAGCCAGCCCTGTCCTGCTAGGACCTCCTGCCCTTCCTGCACCCAAAGCAGGGTGCCTGGGGTGGGCAGGATCCTCAGCACCGTCTTGGGGGGCTGTGGGAGCAGGCATGGACATAAACCCATCACAGAGACCCAGGAGCACCATGGCCCTGGGAAATCTCCCATCCAGATTCCCAAGGTCGGAGCAGTGCTGGTGCTTTGATGCCTTCAGCTCCCTGTGTCCTCAGGGATGCAGGACCCACCTGGGCCTGGTGCAGTGACGAGGTGAGACTCCCACGACGGCTCTAAGAGCCAGGTTCTTGCCTTTGGTGGAGGAAACCTCCCTTTTGCAGCGTGACACTGGCAGCAAAACCAAGCAGAGCATCAGCTGTCTAGACCTGGGAATGATCCTCAGTACACCAACCTGTGCTCATGTTGGTACCCACGATGTCCCCCTACACCTCGTGGCACATGCTGATGAAAAACACATCCCCCTGGTCACTACCGGCAGCGCTGCCTCCTCCACCCCCGGGTCTCTGGCTCCCTGCCCCCCGCACGCAAGGGACGCTTCATTCCTGCCTGATGACTGAGCTGCCTGCCCCGAGCGTTTGCTCTCCCAGGGGCAAAAGGAGATGGTTGAGCTTGCACGGCTGGTGTGGTGCAGGCAGGAGGACATGTCCCCATGCAGCGGTCACTGTAGCTGGGAGAAAGTTCTGAGTGCTGCAGCTGGGTGCTGGGTGCTGGATCCTGGTCTGTGAGGCATAGGGCAAAGCTGGGTGGCTGCAGAAGGGCATGGCAAGACCTGGAGCAAGGGATCTTCAGGGATCTTGGAGATCTGCCCTGTCCTCCTCCTGGCTGCCCTGGGGACACAGGGATCCTCTGGAGCCCGTGGCCACAAGGGGTCTGCTCCAAAAGGGGGCACAGCTCTGTTGTGCAGCGATGTGGCCCAGGGCAGCCAAAGCCACCTGGGGGACGGAGCCTGGCCTGGCTGGAAGAACTGGGACCTCTGAGCACCTCTGTGTGTGTGTTTGCACGGTGCATGCCCGTGTAATGGGTGTGGGCACATTTGTATGAGTGCATGCATGGAGGTGTGCATGTGGCACACGTGTGTACACAGGAGATTGCACACGTGGGTGTGTCGGCAAGCGTGTGCATGCATGTACGTGTGTGCACCCATGCTCCTACAGCCCTGGTTCTTTGCTCCGGGGCCCTGCCCATCTCCCCTTTAGACAGGCAGGGTGTGCATGGCCCCCAGACCCTTCCTACTGGCACGTGCTCCTGCTCTCTCCCTTGGAGAAGTGGGTATTTATACTGGAAAATATGGAAGCGCATTCAGTCCCTGCTCAGTGACCTTCAAAACCATCCAGCAAATTCAGCTTGGACGGCAAGCCCAGCCAGATGGCCCTTCTCAAACACGCTGGCCCGGCAAACTGGGGTTTTTACTCTTGATTCCTGCTTCTGCTCCAAGGCAGGCTCGTCAAACAGCTCCCTTGGAGAAGTGGGTATTTATACGGGAAAATATGGAAGCGCATTCAGTCCCTGCTCAGTGACCTTCAAAACCATCCAGCAAATTCAGCTTGGACGGCAAGCCCAGCCAGATGGCCCTTCTCAAACACGCTGGCCCGGCAAACTGGGGTTTTTACTCTTGATTCCTGCTTCTGCTCCAAGGCAGGCTCGTCAAACAGCGCATTCAGTATGTGCGCTGGGAAGGCAGCCACGCAGCCCCGCTCCGAGGAGGAGGAGGCGGTGGTGAGAGCGCCAAGCCGGGGCGGGGGGGGAAGGGGGGAGCAAGGAGGCAGCCCCCGGGGCCAGCGGCTGAGAGGTTTCAGGGTTTGTGATTGAAACGGGAAGAGCGAGGTTAAGCTCAGGGGATCTGAAACTGGAGGGGAAGGGGCTGCATGCTGGCACTTGGGGGCTGCCAGTGCCATCTCCAGTCGGGGTGGCTGTCAGGCGTGTGAGTGAGGAGCAGGGTGGTGGGAGACACCTCAGGTGCCCTGCGTGAGTCATGGGGAGCTGGGCAAGGCCAGGATGCCCAGGAGAGGAGAGAACAAACCGAAATAACATCACTTAACAGAAGGGTTAAAAGACCTGTCAGAGCTGAGCCTCTCTGGAAACATGGGAGACAGCTGGAAAAGATTTAAATAACTCTTTGCTGTGTGTCTGCAAGCTGCGGGTGCCAGCGAAAGGTAGTCTTATTTCTGATAATATCTGGTCTGACACGCTCAATGTGTTTAACAGTTTTCAGTTCACTCAGGCAGATGAGACTAACTAGGAAGCGATCATGCAGGGATTCCTGGATGCTGCATTAGCATGCAACCTCCGAGAGGAATGTTTTTGCCTCTAAATGCAAATAGAGCTTGAAGCTATTGAAGAAGCTGTGGCTCATCTTAGTCTGAGGAATCGGTCTTGCAAATTCTGAGGTAACCAAGCTCTCAGCTGTGCAGTGCAAAGCTCGACGGGGACATGGGGGACCCCCTGGCATGGGGCCTGGCAGGGGGCTGGAGTGTCCTTTTTGCTCACCTCCGCGTTTGGCTGTGGTAGCTGTGCCAGAAGGTGACATTAAAGGGTTCATGACCTTGTTGCATGGTACACACCATTTTCTGTAGAGCAAAGGTATGTTTATAATCACATACGATGGTCAACGAAAACTATTATTAATACTAAAGAGCAGATTTTTCACTAAAAGCTATTCTGGATCAAAATTTAATATTGATAGTGCACACCTCAGGTTGGTCAGAAATTTTCCACCCAGTTGGAATCGCATAAAAACCAGAGCTATTGGTCACACGAGGCTATTCCTACAGTGACTGCTTGCTTTTTCAGCAAGGCTCCAGCTCTTCCAATTGCAACGAGTTTGATTTTCGACTGAAAACATTCATTCTTGAAATTTCCCCAAATTAAAGCATGAAAATTTAGTCCCGCTAATGACGTGCTTGGTTGGACATCACGTGAATGTGAACATGGGTGTGAAGGAGGGCACAAACCTCGCTGCTGCTGGGCTGCCCCTGCCCCTTTCACAGACTAAGGGTTCAACATCAGCCCTTACAAGACACCGGAGAATCCAACCCCGAAGTGGGCAGGGGTGCATCCAGAGCCCCCCAGCCCTCCCTTTCCCAGGCGGGGTGGAGGAAACTTTCCTTCCCCGTCACACGACTCAGATGCCTGGTGATCCACATCTCTCCTGGAGACCTGCTCTCTGCACAAGGCTGAAGGAAAACATTGCCTGGACTGGTTTTCCATCAGAAAAGAGGATTTTATTGAAATCAAATATTTCCGTGGGAATTTGTCAATTTTGTTGCCATTTTCTCCAGGAAAAAGTTTAGCGGAATCACTTTGACTTTCTTGTTTCAGCAGTGTCAAAATGTTTATTCCGATCATGTCAAAACACCACGCTCATTTCAGGAAAAGGAAAAATAAAATTTCATTTTGACTTGATCATTTCCCTCGCTTTAACTTCCACTTTATGTTCCGTGAAAGCGTTTTTTAAGGCGCGCCGCCCGAGATCCTTTCGCGCCGCGACATCCAGGCGCTCTGTGCGGAGACGGCGCTGGATCGTTCAAAGGCCCGAATTAGCATGCGGGTGAATTTTCATTTCGCAGGACGTGCTGCGCGCGTGCCTTTGCCTCTCGGCGCAGAGCAGACGCCTCGCACGCTGCTGGGATTTTCTTGGTCCTTCCCCTACCCAGCTCTCTGCAGAACCCGTGGGAAAACCTGTCAGCCAGTTCCCAGCGAGGGGATCAGGGGGGTGATGGTGTGGCCTGAAGGGTGGGTGATGGGCTGCCGGGTGAGATGGGCACCCGGGAGGTGCTCCCCTCTCTCCAGCTCCCTCTTACTCTCCTCGGTGCTGGGGGAGCACCCCTGCAGCTGGGTGCTCTGAGCTGTGATGCTGAAAGCCAGATTTTACGTTGGCGGGGAGACAAATCGGTCACAAATGCAGTTCTTGGAGCCTGCTGGTGGTTTTTTCATGTAAAAGATATCCCCATCTGCCTTCAAGCGGGGCACTGGCCAGCGTGGTCCCTCCTTGGCTCTCACAGCTCCATCACCACCCGTGGGGCTCTGCATGGACCCTGGAGCTGCTGGGCACCCTCCAGGAGGGATGGTGAAAGAGATGAGGGCTTCAAAACAGCCCTCGGGTGTAGATCTGGATGGAAGAGAGGGCAGAGGGGGTTTATAGGATGAATTCAGGTAGAAGAGGGATGGAGGTGCTGCTGGCCTGGTAGGACAGGAGGTGACGCCTGGAGCCGCAGGGGTTCAGGCTGCATCACCCCACCTGTGATCCAGTCAGTAAGGAGATGCCTGGAGCAGCAGATCTCTTCCTCCTCCTTCTCCTCTTGTTCCTTCTCCTCACTCTACAACTGTCACCTCTCCATGCCTCCTCTTCATGGGTATGATCCCCTCCAGCTTTGCCTAAACCCTCCTTTGTCCCAATTCTCCCTTCTCAGGGAGGGTTTGCCCTGGGAAGCAGATGCTGTGGGGCTCACCGTGGCAGATGCTGAAGGTCCTCCTGTTCAGATCATTCCAAGACCATTAGACCAGATTTGCAGGTGACGTGCAGCAGCCATGGCACTAGAGCATCCATCCACTGATGGCGGGCATAGATCTCGTTCTCTCGGGGGTCAATGCTGGGACAGGGCAGCTGCAGCCCCGCTGGCTGCCTCCCTCACTTGCAAGGAGCTGCGCACACGTACGTGACAGGATGCATCAGAGCTGGTCCTGCGCCCTCCATCCCCATTGAGCTCCTGTTTTCAGCTTCTTTCTTCCCACCTTGGCGGACACATCCACGTAAGGTATCCCTCCGCTCCCTCTCCTGAGGTGTGAGCTTCATGTGATAAACCAAGACACTGAGTGGCATCACCACCATCAGGAGCAAACTGGCTCCTGTCCTGCAGCCTGGGGGCCAGTTTCCTGGCCAGCTAGGAAAAGGGGAGGGGGCACTGCACCCCGTGGGATGCTTCTGCCTGGTGTCTGGGATCAGGCAGCTGGGACCAGGAGGGACGTTGGGGTGTGGGGGAGAGATGTGGCAGCTCGGTGCCCCCCAGCTCTGCTCCTGAGCCGTGGATGAGCAGCAAGTCCCACTGTTTAATGGGGCTGGTGGCAGCGTGCGGCTGCCTGCCCCAAGATGCTCCCACCTGGTACCGGGTGGTTAAAGGGGTCGTTGAGCAGGTGCTCAGGAAGGTGAAGCTGGAAGCCAGCTTCATGCTGCTGCTACAGGGTAAAGGGCTGAGCACTTACCTCTGGGCACCCCAGACCTACGGGTGCCTTGGCCGGGGCAATGTGCACCCAGAAACCTGCTGCTCTGTACCTTGGAGATGAGTGAGGA
>NW_009730420.1:0-597 GCF_000703405.1 Apaloderma vittatum
CTTGATTGCACCTCAAATGAGGGCATGGATTCATTACACCCAGTCAAAAGGGCACAATAGAGCAAAAAGGGAAATTAAATATTTTTATGAACACTGTAGAGATGAGGTAAATCTTGAACCGATGGCATCTTTTGTCGCTTTGGCTTTCTTTGTGCCTGGAGGTGCTGCAGCACATAATTATAATCAGTTAAAATGATTAGCTTGCTGGAGCTTGAAAGAGGTTAACATTACTTTCACGTATTATTTCAGAGCTACTTATTGATGTAGATAGAATTAGACATGCTGTACTATAGAATCGCGCCACAAGTTTTGTTGTTAGCACAAGGACATGGATGCGAGGAATTTGACAGAATATGTTGAATGAATTTGTCAGATCATTCACAGAGTATACACAAACAGCTGTCTGACCTTCGGCAATGGTTTAACAAGATTTCATACAATACTGACCCCTTTTCAGAATGGCTCAATTCACTGAACCTTAGGCCTTGGCTAACGGCACTGATAAAATGGGTAATGCCAGTCTGGCTAGCTTTAGTAGGATTTTGTGTAATTTTGCCTTGTGTGGTGTAGTGTCTACGATTGTCACTGGAACGCAGT
>NW_009730420.1:733-1060 GCF_000703405.1 Apaloderma vittatum
AAAGGTAGGCCGGGAGAATCAGGAGATTTGACGCTGTACACAAGAGCCTATCACAGTGACTAGTTAGGTGCGGCTCGCCGCGTGGACAGTAGCGTGTAACCAATCATGTAGTGCATGGACAGGGTATATGAAAAATCATGTAAATTATCTCATGCTGTACGCGTGTAAGGAACTAACTACACTTTATAAGTAGCCTTCTGGTTGGAATAAAGTTGGCGTTATGGAGCATCAAATTGGTGTGCTCTTCGTCGGCTCGCATGGATCCCCCACACCCCTACTGTCACATCTTTGTTCTTTGCTCCCCCCAGTCAGCCCCAGGGACACACC
>NW_009730421.1:0-269 GCF_000703405.1 Apaloderma vittatum
CTTTTCTGTCAAAGCAGAAGATACAGCCATTACTTTCAGAATAAAGAGTTAACAGCAGAAATAGAAAACATTCAAGAAATTTTACCCAGTTCCACATAAATACTCTGCTGAATAATGCTTGAGAATACACAGATTCTTGTATGTCTTTTACACAGAGCGGTGATCAGAAGATAAGGTTCAGTCCAGTCCCGCTCAATAACTTTTTATTTCTTCTTAACAACACTAAAAACTTTGCTCTTTCCTTTTTTCTTTAAAGGTCTGGTCCTCCT
>NW_009730421.1:290-14884 GCF_000703405.1 Apaloderma vittatum
TTCCAGAAAACACCCCGACCAACCCCTTTTCAGCACTGGCATATATAGTCTGCTCAAATAGGCGGCACAGCCAACACCCAAAGAGCCTTCCTCCTCCAGGCACCTCCCCAGAGATCCCTTCTGCCGCTGCTCTTCCCTGCGTGGCAGCAAAGGAGAAAGATTCCCTTTCGGGAAGAGACCCAGCCCCCAGAACCACCCTGATTCATGAGTTTAAGGGTGCAAGAGGCTCCTAGATCAAATCATCTACTGGAAGAAAGTAGCAAGGAAAGACACCCGGGATTATCCTTGGAGAGCCAGTCCGCAGAGCCATAAGCAACCCCACTTCACTTTCTCTCCACTCCTTTCCCTGCTGCCCAGTCGGGGCTGACATGACCCCCTCAGGCAGTTCCTGACTCCCAAGCGCAGCCCAGGGCACTGTTCCCTCTCCTGTGTGACTTGAGGGACAGCTCTAGACCGCAACGTGGCCTCATGGGCGAGGGACCTGCTCCTTCTGCATTTCAGGGACCTGTCCTCTCTGCTCTCCTGACCACATCTCCTCTGTTTCCCTGCAGGCAGTGCCTATGTGCTGACATGTTACTTCACCAACTGGGCCCAGTATAGGCCTGGTGTGGGACAATATATGCCTGACAACATCGACCCGTGCCTGTGCAATCACCTGCTGTACGCCTTCGCTGGGATGAACAACAACGAGATCGCCACCATCGAATGGAACGACGAGACCCTCTACGCATCCTTCAACGGCTTTTAGAAAAAATACGGAACCCGAGGCAAATCGCTTGTTCTGCCCCTCAGGTCCTGCCCCGTTATTCTGCACCTGTTCTGTGCACAACGGGAGCGTGACCCACGGTTGAGGGATGCTGAGGACAGGAGGCAGAAAGTGACGGGGAGGAAAAGGAGGGCACAGCAGGGCAGGCTGCCAGCACCAGTGTTTGGGAACAGTGACAGTGACTCCATGGGCTCTGGACTTGCTGTCTGGGTTTCACAGCCTGCAAAAGCAGCTACCTGAGGCACTTGAAAATAAAAGAAGAAATGTCGTGCTTAGTGTTTGTCTGTTGTGTGATGTTAAAAACTGGTAGGACCAAACATTCCTTGTAGTGAAACATGTTTCTGTCCATCCCTCTGCAGGAACAAAAATCTGAAGACTCTGCTCTCTATTGGAGGATGGAATTTTGGGACAGCCAAGTAAGTTTAAACCATATCTCCTTCCCATAACAACTCCCTGGAAAAGCAGGGAGAGCAGGGAAGAGGCACCAACCAACCCCTAACTCTGTCCTCCTCTCCACCCCAGGTTCTCCACAATGTCCCGAGACCCGCCAGACCTTCATCAAGTCCGTCATCAAATTCCTGCGCCAGTATGAGTTCGATGGGCTGGACATTGACTGGGAATATCCTGGCTCCAGGGGCAGCCCACCCCAAGACAAGGGTCTCTTTACCGTCCTGATTAAGGTAGGCTGAGAAAACAGATTTTGGTCAAGCCCTTGGCTCTGCACAGCTCTGGCTGCAAAGCCTCAGCCCAGAGAGCCCATGGTGAGTCCCGTTCTTTGGCATCCCTCAGGAAATGGTTGCAGCCTTTGAGCAGGAAGCCAAACAGGTCAACAAGCCCCGTCTCTTGGTCACCGCAGCTGTTGCTGCAGGAATTTCCAATATCCAGTCTGGCTACCAGATTGCTGAGCTCGGAAAGTGAGTAGCAAACCCTCAGGTCATCCTCTGAGCACTTCAGGGAAATGGGCCATTACCCAGCAGAAACCGAGCTCCTTGCATGTGGGGTCCCTACTCCTCTGTGTAAGGCAAGAGTGCCCTGAGAGTGGTGCTTGGCTGGGGGGGAAGGGGACACCTCAGAAAGTGAAGCGTAATGACAGCCGGGTTCCACCACTCAAAGCCATGTGGGATCACCTCTTGGTAACCAGAATACCAGTGCAATTCCCACGCTGCTGTGACCTCTGCTTCCCTCCTCTGGGGCAGAGAGTTGGCTCCAGCACATACAAGGCCAGCTCAGAAAAGCAGAAATTTGTAGAAAGACAAGCTTGAAACAAGTCTTGAAGACTTCAGATTTGCTGAAGGTGGGGACACGACCATGGGGGTGTGGGGGCAAATGGCCAGCACTAAAGGAACAACCAGGTCTGGGTGACTGTGAAGGGCAGTAGGTAAGACGCGAGACAACGTTCTCCACAGGTACCTGGACTACTTCCATGTGATGACTTACGACTTCCACGGCTCCTGGGATGGAGTCACTGGGGAGAACAGCCCTCTGTACAAAGACCCGTCTGGCTCTGGTGAATTGAATATTGTAAGTGTATTTTGTGAGACTTTGTCACAAATCTCGGGTCTGTGATCACATCCGTGATGAGAAGTTTAGAAATTCATCCTCCTGCCTACACATCCCGGCAAAGACTTAAACAGTAACGTTTTCTTACAGGATTATGTTATGAATTATTGGAAGAGCAACGGTGCCCCAGCTGAAAAACTTGTTATTGGATTCGCAACGTATGGAAATACCTTCACACTGCAAAACCCATCTAACCATGGTCTTGGTGCACCAACATCAGGAGCTGGGCCAGCTGGACATTACACACAGGAGGCTGGGGAACTGGCTTACTTCGAGGTATGTGCATGCTAACCACACTGATTTTTCAAATAATTTTAAAGAAAAGCACCCATGAGGTTTCTGAATGGCTGAGACTCAAAATCGTCCACAGAATTGCAGAAGAAAAGTGAATTTAAAAAGTAGAATCTGCACCCAAAAACAAATGTCTTATTCATAAACTGAATATGACTATGCAGTTTAACAGCCAGAGTTCGATAGGCATGAATAGACTTTTCTGAAATATAAAGTACAATATATATATAGTACAATAAGAGGAATTACTAATACGATTTCTCATGTCCAGAAGGCTAGGAATAGGAAGGGGATGTTATACTTCACCTTTTCCCAGTAGTATTTAATGTGTCCAAGTGAGCCTTGGAAGATCATTTCACTAAAACTACTTATTCTCAGGGAATATTAAAATGACATAAACTCAAAGAATAAAGTCAAGATAATGGTGGAACTTGGATTTCTCCACTTTTCTATGATATTCATTAAAATTTCACTCTTGGTCCTTCTCCCTAGATCTGCACTCTCCTTAATTCTGGAGCCACCCAGGTTTGGGATGCCCCCCAGGACGTGCCCTACGCTTACAAAGGCAGCGAATGGGTTGGCTACGACAACATCAAGAGCTTCAGCATCAAGGTAGGGCGGGATGTGTGGCTGCCTAATAATAAGGCTGGAGGCCTTCTGCAGTAGCAGGTCCCGGCACTAACTGGGCTTTCTCTCGTGGCACTGAACAGGTTGACTGGCTGAAGAAGAACAATTTTGGAGGTGCTATGGTTTGGACCATTGATATGGATGACTACACCGGCACTTTCTGCAAGCAGGGCAAATATCCCCTGATCACCACCCTGAAGAATGGTCTTGGACTGACAAACAGTGGTGAGCAGACTGAGTAGCGTGTGCTTGTGGAACGTGACTCCCGAGCTCACCGCTCATGCAGGGATTCAGAGATCCACACAACTTTGTCTCTGGAGCCTTGGCGGATAAAGGCTCTCTGTGGAAGCCACAACCAGAGAAAGAACCCTTCGCTCTGTATTCCCCGGGGATTACAGAGGGAGATTGTACCTTGGACCTTGGTTTAGATGTTTGGAAGTCCTGGTGTGAGCCAGGCCAGGCTTTGGGGGAAACACAATTCACCAGCTGATCCCACTGTCAAAGGGCCCATGGAGGGAGGGGAGGGCTGGGAGATAGCACAAAAATAAGCTCTTTCCTGCTTTTATTTCAGACTGTGTGCCTCCAGCTCATCCCAACCCTCCCGTCACTCCCACTTCCTCTAGTGGAGCTCCACCTGCAACAGCAACTGCAGCTGCAACTACTGCTGCTGGAAGTGGAAGTGGAACTGGAAGCGGGAGTGGAACTGCAAGCGGGAGTGGAACTGGAAGCGGGAGTGGAAGCTCAGGTGGCAACAGTGGGAGCTCTGGTGTTAGTAACTTCTGTGCTGGCAAGTCCAGCGGCATCTATGCTGATCCAACCAACAAGAGCAGCTTCTACAACTGCGTTAATGGCGAAACCTTCCAAGAGAGCTGCCAGGCCGGTCTTGTCTTTGATACCAGCTGCTCCTGCTGCAACTGGGCGTGAAGAGACCAAAGCTATTACAGCAAACAGACCCTTCTGGTCTAATCGCATGGAATAAAATGATTAAATAAAGTGTTCTGCAAAAGCAACAATCCTTTCTGTTTGAACTCATCTTGTTCTTATTATTTTGATGCCCCCTAATTCTCTCACGATACTCACACTTGTGCTCAGGGAAGGGCCTGAATCCTCAAGGGAGACTTAATTCCGGTACGGCATTTTCCTGGTGTTTCGCACTACCGTGCCTTGACAGCCAGGCACAGGGAAAAAGACAGAGAGCAGACAACAGGTCAGATCAGGCTGTGCCACAAGAAATCACAGAGAAGGGTCCTGACAGCACAACCTACAGGCTGCATCCCCAAGACCTCTGCCCTTTGGCTTACAGTGTGAAACAGCAGCTCCTCAGAGTGGGAATCAGAAAGGTTTGAGCCACAGAGACATTATTAATCCTCCTCTGCTCCCTGCACCCTTCAGGTGCCGCCATGGCCACCATTCCCTCGAGCATCCCCTGCTCTGTGTCCATAGCAACCGGAGTACACACACACATCCCCAGCCGGCTGTGTGTGGAGCATGGCAGTGGAGCCGGAGCAGAGAGGTGAGCAGTGCGAGGGGCACCCACCCGCGCGGCTGCGGCCATGGGGGCTTCTCCAAAACCCTTCTCACAGTCGGCCTGCTATGTTACTCTTGGCCAGTGTGGGGAAAACAGAAGCCTTTGCATCAAGAGGGAACCGGCATTCAAAGGGCAGACGCCTCACAAATATCCAGGGTCAGGGGAAATTGCAGTCTGGGAGATGACTGGCCTCTGGCAAAGAGCAGCAGGCAATTAAGGCAAAAAAGCAACAAGTGGACACCTCTTTGTGGGTTTTTCTCACCGGTGGCCTTTCCCTCGCTGCGTCTCACAGATGTGCAGAAGCGGATCTCATTTGGGACGTGTCAAGAGCGGAAAATTTTCCCTTTCCACCACACCTCAGACAGGCTGGGAATCCAGCTGACAGCTATCAGGGGAGACCCTTCGCTTGGGCCAGGCTCTTACCCAACTGAAGAGGTAAGTTGTTCAGCCTTCATGCTCAGACCTTTTCCTTCACAGAAAGCACACAGGACAGAAGCAATAGGACCCTGGCCAGCCAGACACAGAGCCCCCCACAACTGCCCTGCAAACCAATCGTACAAGGTGTCCACATATACCTGGTAAAACAAATTCCCCTCCCCTTCTAAACCCACCAGTCCTCAAAGCTCCAGCTGCCCTAGTACTCTACATTAGTGAGAAATTAAAGGAATTAATAGGAATTCTATCTGCTGCTCATGTACTTCTGCCCTTCCCCGATGCAAATGGTATTTTCAAAAATGTCAGGAAGACGCTTCTGCTTTTGAATCGCAGAGAAGCAGCCTCAGCTACTCCTTGGAAAGCAAACCATTAAGCAGGAAAGGCTATGTGATAGGAGCCAGAACAGCCCAGCGTTTCATGCCAGAGCCACAGGTAAGAAAAGGACATTTTAAAGCAGCAAAGCTGCAGCTTGGCCAGAATTGGTAGGTTGTTTCTAACACAGACTGTCAGTTTTGATCACATTTAGTGGAACTGCCTCCAACTTAATCTACGCAGCAGCTACAGATCTCCTTCCCCATAGCCTAAGGGGAGACGTTGAGCCTGGAGACCATACGATGCTGCCACAGGTGCATTTGTATACGCACATTCCTTTGTGTCCCCTACACACACAGAAATGTACATATTGAGGCAAAATCAGGGAAAATGCTCAGCTCTATGACCTGAACAAACACACATTTTCTGGCCCAGCTTCTCTAGAGGACCAGTGTATGAGAGATATCACGGGACACACTGGGCAAAGGGTAGGGAGTACATCATTGACTTGTTCTGGGGTTTTTTTTACACTATCAGAGTAGCATCGAACAGCAAGCCTGTATTGGCCAGCTGGCTGCTGATCGGAGCACGCAGGAATGGTTTGCAGAACAAAATTTTCCATATAAAAATTTTATCTCCTGCAGACTGTGACTCCCAGCCCGGCAACGTACCAATCATTCTGGAATAAAGAGAGAAAATGCCAGCCTGCCTGTGCTCCATTTTCCATTAAGACACCACGATTTCCAGTTAAGCCTTCAGATAAAGAAATTTTCCCGGGGTAATGTAGCTCATTTTCTTACACTTTTAGCAGAGGGAAATACTATGATGCAAATGGGAGATGGGTAACTGAGTTTCCATTACTCTTTCTAATCTTCAAAAAGCTCCCCTGCTTTAGTCTTCAACACAGCATGATGACTAGAATACCACAACATGCATTTCTCTCATGGATCGAGGGAGATTTCACTGGCAAATTCCAGTATTACAAACATTAGACACCACCTCCAGAAATGAGATATTTTGTGCCTATTTTCTTCAGGCCTGGAACTTATGAAGCAGACAAGCAATTACACAAAAAAATCACTTGGCCGATGAAGTTTGGGTCTCCAGACTGGTCTTTAGTGCCAATGCCAGCAAAGAGGATGCTAAAAACGGAGGTGCAGAAGGTAAGGACAGGGATAAGGGGATGATATTCCCGGCTCAGTGCTTCTGACAAAAACGTGTAATTATTTCAGTGGATTTGCACTATGTTTTGTCATCTCTTCCTCCTTGGCCTGCTGGGGCACAAGGTACAAAAGGATTTTCCATCCGAAAATGTCAGTTTGCAAAAATGCCTACAGCCCTTCAAAAAAAACCCCTTATATTAAACTTTTAAGTTTTTTCTGGAAGTTTCCATCCAGAGTAAACAACCAGAGCACAGACTTCCCTGCGTCTTTTCTGCCAAAAAGAAAACCTTTCTAATTTGAAAAGTGGGTTAAGGTTCTCCACACCATCTCGCACCTTCCGGCACTTTTCTAATCGCTAATTTCTAAACGCACTTTTCTTTCAGCTGACCGTAGACAGAGAATTCCGGAAACACCGGGACCGAGTGGCTTACCTGAGTTTATATTACAGCTGAGGAGCCAGGGCTGCTGCCACGTGTCCCCTTCCCTTCCCTTCCCTTCCCTTCCCTTCCCTTCCAGCTTTTGTCCAGTACCTTTTTTCGTATTTTCTTTTTATTTTTCCCTTCCCTTCCCTTCCCCTTCCCCTTCCCCTTCCCCAGCCTCAGTTCACCTGCACCACCCAGCCTCTCCTAATAAATGAACTTCCAAAAAAAGAAAAGTTGTGCTTACCTGGTGTTGCGACGGGTGCCTGCTGCCTCTGCGGGTGTGTGGGTGCCGCTGGGTGCTGGGCATCCCTCAGACCCTTGGCCTGGGGGCCATTTTCTCAGGGTTGCCATGGAAACACCTCATGGCCCAGCCCTCCCTCCATGGCTGGGGGGCTTCTCCTTCCAAAATCCAGCCATCCCGGCTGCCAGAGAGGAGCCAAATTAGCACAGTTAGAGGGCAGCTCAGCGTTGAGAGCAAACACCCCCATCTTCTCCTCAGCCACCATCTTCTCCTCAGCCGCCATCTGCCTTCCCCGGCCTCCTCACAGCCAGCTCCTCCCCAACACACGCTCCAGGCCCGGCGCAGGCGTTCTCCTGCAGCCTGAGGAGAGCTGAGAAACAAGGGGGCACACATGGCACAGCCTCTGGTACCTTCAGAGAGAGCACAACGGCTTTATGCACTTTTAATAACGTAACACACAGCAAACATGCTGGGGAAGAGGCTCTGCTGGGACAGGTTAGAGCCGACGGCCTGCAAGATGTATATTTGCATTACTACCTTTACCCTACCGACATGAGGAAGATATTCTCAAACAAGGAGCAAGCAACATGCTGCTGATTAAGAATCTAGCCACGAAAATAAATTTAGTCTGAAACAGAAAGGTGCTGGTATGCATCATGAGTTGTTCCTCTAATGTACCACTCAGGCCCCAGGGATTTCTATAAATGTTTACAAAGCTTCACACGCAGACTTAATCTGTCTGATCACAAGCTCGATTCAATCTCAGGGGAAAACTAAGAGCAGGCAACATTAATTCTCAGTCTAACTAGCAGTCACAATGCAGGCGTTCAAATTTTCTGGGTCTCTTGGGCTGTTTCTGTAGCAGATCTCACCTGCAGCCCAATTTCAGCTCTAGAACCCAAACACATATTTCCAGTTTCCCACTTTCGGTCTTCGAGTGCTCTCACATACACACGACAACAGCTGCTCATTTCGGGGACATTGGCCCCTTCCCTCCCAGCCACAAGACACTGCTTTGTAGTTGCAGCTGGGGGAAAGGGACATATCTGCTCATTCGCAGTTGTCCCTTCTGGTGTGACCTCTTGGAGGAGGGGGTATGAATCACTGGAAATTTTACTGTCCTAAGACCTGGATTTTATGGCTGTTTAAGGCTTCGCCTTTGTGTTCATGGCTGATACCACATACTTCACCTCCTGCCTGTCTTGGTTTTCCAATCAGGAGAGAAACGTATGTGTAAGATGTAAAAGAAAGAAAAAAGTACCTATGATGCAGTCCCTCTCAACCACGTGACTAGAGAAACCTTCTACTAAAGCTTTTCAAACTGGTCGTATTTCAAAAGGCACTTTGTCTCAAGTTTCTTATGAACCAAAGTTTTTGTTGGAAAACTCCCAACCTCCTCAGCTACCAAGTGCTGCTGTGGAGAAAGGAAGAGATGCAGAGGGAATGACAAGACTTCCTACTGCTTGCAGACCCCACTGAAAACACACTCAGGCTCTATTCAGGTGCTTTTCCACTCCTGAAACTTTAAGGACTCAGCCAGTTTTGCTTGCAGGAGATAAAATTTTATTATGAACATAAAAATCACTATTTTCATTCGACATTTTTCCCCTACCCAGCGAGGGATTTTGTCATTAGGAAAAATGCTTAATCCAAGTTAAAAAAGATATAAATTTTCACATATACATACATACACAATGTCTCTGTACATCTGTTACTCTGTACAACCAAGGCACCAGCAGAAGTGATGATGGCACGTGCAGGACTTTTTTTTTGCTAGAGATGGCATTTCTAACTACTTGGCAGGAACACCTGCATTCTCCCTGGAACAATTATTCCTTTTTATCTTCCTCCCTCTTGGGTGATAGGGGAAGAGGGAGGCTTAGCTGAACAGAGAACACGGACACACACGAACTCTGATCTCCCCAGTGACTGCAACAGACTTTTTGCATTCAGCTGCTACTCTAGGAAACCGTGACCTGCCTAGTAGTCTGTGGCTGCCTCTCCCAGCACTGCATTTTCATCCAGAAGAGATACTTGGGAGACAGGACCAAACTACAGGAGTCTTTTCTCCAAGAAATTTAATCCATATTTTGCCTAAGTTAAGGCTGAATGAAAATTAAAGCAAAGCTCTCCAGAACCAGCTAACAATTACACCCATCACCAGTCATTTTCACTGCTGAAATGAAGCCTTCTATTTTGCGAAATAAAGGCGGGGAAAAGAGCAACTTCATTGATAAAAGTCCATATTTGAGAATGGACAAAATAAAAAGTGCGATCAATAGCACGGCCTTGCAGACTGCAATCAATACAGCTTTATTCCATACTCCAAGTTTTTCAGCATCTTTCAAAACAACTGGTAAAGGCATGAACTCCCAAAGGAGTTGTGCTGTGTTGAAACGAACAATAGAACTGAAAAATAGCCTGAAGCAGCTGTTAAATCTTGCCATTCATACTGCTGGAAAACGATCTCAAAGTAGAAAAGGGTAAACACCACACTTAGCACTTTTAAGTTAGAAGTGCAGCTGCAGTCAGAAAAGTGAGAATAAAATGCCACCTTAGCTCTGTATTTACACTTTCTTACGAACACATCAGACGCCTTTAGTTTATAAAAGAAGAGTCTGTTTGCTTCTACCTGCCAAGAATCCAAAGAAAGAAACCTCTCTGGGATTTTTCTGTCTCTATTAATACACGCTCCTTAGACTACAAGGCCAGGCAGGACTGATTGCAGAAGTTTCTTTTCCAGCCTGCCAGACAACCACAAACGAATTCCGCCTTTGTATTCTGCAGAGCCTGCTGGGAAGCACCGAGCAGCAGGAACCCTCGTGTCCCCTCTCTCTTCGGAGAGTAAATCCTTCTGACAGTGAGAACAAACCAAAGCAAACAAGACAATGCCCATCTGGAACCCAGTGGCCTTCCACACTTTTAAGGCAATTGCCCATTGATCGTTCGAGCCAGCAGGAGAGCAGAGGGGAAAGAGGGAGCGTTGCAAACCAGGATGAGAGCGTAGTTCACCAGGCAGAGAGATCATTCTTCCGCTTCTGCCACTCAGGCGAATTGCCTCTTCTGCCTCGCTCCACACCTTTCGCCCACAGCAGTGGAGGTGAACCCCCCAAGGTTTCTCTTCCTCTGCGCAGCCAGCTGGCTACACCTCACTTCTTTCTGCGGATCTTGGGCTTTTTCACCGGCCGGAGGTAGGGATTGTCTATCATGTTTTCTTCCCCATTCCGACTGCCTGACAGGGAGGAATTCTGCTGTAACACTGAAGCATTCTCCTTTTCAGGTCCTGAATCATCCTGCCACATTAAAAAGAAACCACAAACAAAACAAAGAAACCCAACAACATAAGCATAAACAACAGAAGTTAGACTAAACAAAGCTTAGAAATTCAAACCATGTAACCTACAGGCAAAACAGATAATCAACAGCCAAGACAAAACAGCAGCACACAAGAAGCTGCACTAACTGACTTCCGATTTTTAACACACAGAGTTCCCCTTAGGGAGCAGGGTGGGATTCTAGGACAATCCTCTCTCCCCTAACACTAAAATGAAGGTTGTACTGAAAGCTCATGACCCAACCTCATTTTACACTGCACCCTGCAGAAAGTTAAAGAACCATGACGATGTTTAGTCATTTATACCTGGTAAAACTCAACCCACTGCCATTTCCACCCACTCTGCCCAGCTGCAAGGAAGAGAGGCAAAGAACTAGGTTTCAGAAGTTTAAGAAAGTCAGGCCCAAGGGACCTTCATCGCAGAGGCTGCACGTACCGTGCTCATGTGCAGGGGGAGGTTCTCGGTGTCTGTCTGGTCGTCTTGCTCAGATGAATCGGTTTCTTCCATCTGCTGCATTTCCAGCTCAGAGGGGAGAAGAGCTGTCAGGTAGGGTACAGTGAAAGGCCTGGCAGCAATCACTAGCGTCAGGGAAAAGGACACAGTCAGCAAGCTGGGAGAAGACTCCTCAACTCAGAGACATGAAGCACAAAGCCAACTGGTTACTTAGAGAACAAACACTTTCACTGCTTGTGGTTACAAACACACACACTCTTCTCCTGCGGCGCTCAGGGATCAGGAATGAAATATGCTGTTGCTAAAAGATGGCAGTCTATAATTTCCTATCTTCTGAGGCCCCTTTAGGTTTCCAGCCAAGGACACAGCATTATACTAACACAAAAAATCCTTCCTGACCTCCATGAGAGTTCAATTATCTCACAGGCTGAAGCATTACTTAGTCCTCCTTAAGATAACACAGACACCTGTGCCATCAGCAAGCACTGGGAAGGCCTCCACTGCTTATCACAAAAATGTAAGAGAAAAGAAATTAACTGTTCAAAAGTTACAGAGGGGCAAAGACAGGACTGGGATAAGCTTTGCATTTAGCACCTTTCAGCCAGGAGCTTCTCCATCAGCAGAGGAAAATGAGCCTTTGGTGAGGGTGGAAGCCTAACACTTCACTTTGATTCTGATTTTCACCCCCTTTTTAAATACAAAATTCCTCACTTCCCAGCCTTCCAGTGCCCTAGAAGGGCAAACATAATGTGATCATTCAGTGCTCACCACCTGTGGTAGTAAGAACTTCAGACAGTGCCTACGCTCAGTTACACAGCTGTGATTTAAAGCACAAAGTGTCCTACACAACTCACACGGGAACGTGCTAACATCATCCTTGAAGAGACTCTGTGTTTCTCCCGTCTTGGCCATAAAACGCGTGAGAGCTCTTTCTACATCGCGACGTTGAGATGCTGCCTTTTCCCGCAGGACTTGGTAATCAGAAACCGGCTCCCGGTATGTCTGTGGAGCAGGGAGGGGAAAAAAAAAAACCCCAAACCACCGTTAGTGGATGCAATGCAGAGAGCTGAAGCTCAAAACACCACCAGGACGCAGATGCTACAGGCAAGCATTGACCTTCAACACACATAGATTTTCAGGGAGCTACAGATGTCACTCAGCCAGAAATCAATAGTGAGGGCAACTCGCGAAAAGCAAGGAATAGATTAAGCCAGCAGAAGCAACGTTTTGGACAGATAGTACCAGCACTGCAGTAAAAATACGCATACACCACTTGTGAAGTCACTGCCTTCAAAGAGAGCCCAAATGGCATAAAAATCTTTTTTCACTCACTGGTGTCTTGATGTAAGTGTGAGGATCCGGGAACTCAGGGAAATGGCCAGGAATGTGGGAAGGGTGTGGCTTGTTCTGTCCAGCTGTCAGGGCTTTGGGAGTCACAGGCTGATTTGTCACAGGAGCTACAGTTAAAAAACATACGCACACACAAATCAGCCAGCTTCATTCTGCCAGGAATGAGGCACAAAGTGCTAGCTTACACTGAGCTGTGTCTCCAGGTCCTATGAAAGGGACAGAGTACAACTCACAGGCAGTAATTTCAGATTGTATTTGGCATCCCACAAGGGAGTGAGGATTATTTGGCCTCTCTCTCCTGCACAAGGAGAACAAAACCATCTTGAGGATGGGCAATGAGGACACCGAAGCAAAGGCAACTGATTCAGCAGAGGGTGCCTTCCTTCACCTATCACATAGTCACTACAGCAGACCTTAGAACAAACTGTACTTTCAGGAGAGCTGGACTGCACCATCCACCTCTCCGGATGCCAGCAGAGAGAAATGCCAAATTACTTCCAATTTTCTGCATAAGAAGAGAAAGGATTTCCCACATACGGGCAGTGATGACCATCCTCTGGGAGCGCTTGGCATACGCAGGAAGCGTTTCAACATTGAACCCTGAAACACAAAAGACGAAATAGAAATCACACCGAGAGTTTATCCTGTCAAAACCCCATTCTCTCAGGCTTCTTCAGAACTCTTCCAAGGGCTGCAAATTATATGAGAAAGAAAATCACACACTCTGTATATATTCATACTATATATTCATCCAGAGCAGCGATATCTGAGCGCCAGTGTGAAACCCAGAACACTGAGCACCACACAACATCAGCAACATGGGGGACAGTTTTTCCCACCAGTGCAGCATAACCAAATCTTCTGCAACGTGAGCAGCTGGAATTAGTGGGACCAGTCAACTACTCACCCATTTCCACTAGAGTAACCACTATATCAGAGAGGGTAGGTTGCGTTCTTGCTGTATGTTCACAGTAGGATTTTGCGCTCCTTCCAATTTCAGAAATATCTGAGGGGTGAAAAGAACACCACCACACATTTGATTCAGGCAGTGACCACGCATTTGTATCACTCCATCTCTAGCTTCAGAGATGTGCATTTTCAGCAAACTTAGCAAGGAATGAAAAATAACTTCTGGTATCCAGTGTCTTACAGCCATCGTATTCAAAATTAAAGTATGCGCAAAATACGGAGACACCAAAGATCAAGTCTGCGACTGAGATGTGGCTCCATCCACTAGCCTAGCATTCTACTTTGACTAATGTTCTTAAGGTAAGATAATAAAAATAGAAGGGGAAAAGCCAACAAAAATATGAAAGAATGAAAGCCAAGAGGTGGCGTCCCTGGCGACAGGGAGGGTGGATTAAAATGATCTCTAAGGTCCCTTCCAGTCTAGGCCATTCTATGATTCTACGAATTTGAAAACAGAGAAACAAAAAACCTCAGAGGATGAGCATGACTTTGCTGGATGCTCACAATGCCGGATACTCACAGCTCTGTAACATCTCTGTTAGCGTCTCCACCGCAGCCTTTTCAGCGCTCTCAAAGCCGGCTTCGGTGAGCAAGGAGCTGACCACCACTTGCAGAGTCCTCCTCCGAGCCAGGTAGTAGTTATCTGCAGGCGTGGTGGCATGCTTGCTGCCCGACCTCTGCTGACAGAGACCCCAAACCAAGAGCTCAGAGAAATGCAGCCGCCTCCAGAGCTCAGGACTGGATGCAGGACTCCAAATGTGGCCTCACCAGTGCAGAGCAGAGGGGGAGGATGAGCTCCCTCACTGACCACGCTTTTCTTAATGCAGCCCAGGATGCCATCACCTTTCTTGGCTGCAGGGGCACCGTGTTGGCTCATGGTCAACCTGTTGTCCACCAGGACTTCCAAGTCCTTCTCTCCAGAGCTGTTCCCCAGCACGTCTGCCCCCAACCTGTCCCGATACTTGGGTTTGTTCTTACCCAGATGCACACATACACATCTATACACATACACATCTCTATACACACACATATATATCTTTATATATATATACACATACATAGACCTGGTCCTGCGGGCACTACCCAAGGCAGAAAGTCTTTTGGTGTGCGGCCCCTTTAACAAAACAGCCCCACGCGCAGCC
>NW_009730422.1:0-8964 GCF_000703405.1 Apaloderma vittatum
CCCCAGCTCTGAGCTGCATTAGCTCCGGAGGGTGGGGGAAGTGTGAGGTGCAGCTGGGGATTCTGCAGCCTGCCTTCAGTGCTGTTCCCAGCAGGAGGGGATCGGGCAGCCTGGCTACCTGGGTCCCCTCCCCAGTCCCACTCACTTATACTGGGTGGCCCTGGGGCAAGGGATTGTAATTTCACTCCATCTCAGGCAAGGCAGCCAGGGTGCAACCAGGGGTGTTCACAAAGGGGTTCAGGTCATTGTCACATCCTCTGGGGCCAGGCCTTGAGACCCCAAGTGCACACCCAGCAGAGATGGGAAGCCCAGGGTAGATCAACCTCTCTGCTTACTCAAGGTAGGGGAGTAGTGCAGGCTTGGCATCTGGGGACAGGGACCCCACTGTGCTGGTAACAGGATGACCATGCTGGGCCTGCTGCCAGTCCACTGACTGCCCACTCCTGTGTTGAGTTCCCCCACGCTCAGCCACAGTTGCCTGTGTGATAACTGAGGGAGTCACAAAGCTTTCTTGGGGGGTTGTTTCTTCCTTGCTTAGGCAGGTGGTACCTAAAAAGCGGATTTATGGTGCAGGGAGGCAAGGAGGACAAAAGCCAGGCGTGACGGGGAGCATCCTCCTGGCTCAGCTCCTCTCGGCTGGCTGCCTCTAGCACGGAAAGAACCCCTTGTCTGCAGGATCAGCCGCTCCACTGCGCTTGTCTGGATGGTGAGGGAGGAAAAAAGCACTCGTGACTCTTGCAAAGTGATGGGGAAATGACAAGGGTGCCTGGCTTGAGATCAGCTTTCTAAGAGAAGATGAGGAGCAGGATGCAAACCGGCTGAGCCACGACAGTGTAGAGTCACCTATCCGGCCCCTCACCATCTCTGTGACTCCCCAGGCCGTAGTAGTATCAGAGAAAGCTGGGATCTTCTCTCCAGGCTGCCAGGGAAGAAGGAACTCGGTGGGTCTCAGATCAGCAGCCCCATCCCACTAGGGGATGCCCAGAGGGTTGCAGGGATGGGGTGAGAGGGGCTAGGTCCAATTCTCCTCTGCACATCATGCAGTGCTGCTCCTCAGGGGAAGCCAGCCATGAGCTGGAGGGGTAGGTGGTGCTCCCTGCACAGGTAACATATGTTGTCCCTCCTTGCAGGCCAGGATGGCTCCTTGGATCTAGCCTGGGAGGCCAAAGCAGTGCTGAAGATCCTTGTCCAAGTGATGGTGGAACCAGAATCCTACTGCGAGGATGTCTGAAGCCAAGACCCTGAGCTCCTCTTGCTTCATGCTTTCCTTGCTTTTCTTGCACTGGGCTTTGCTCCAGCTGGGCCAGGCTTTTCCCAGCACCTCCAACTACCTCCAGCGGGGCTGGCAGAGGCTGCTGGAGGAAGGGGAGGGCTGTGCCGAGTGCCGACCGGAGGAGTGCCCGACACCTCGGGGCTGCCTGGCTGGCATGGTAAGAGATGTCTGCGACTGCTGCTGGGAGTGTGCCAACCTGGAGGGACAGATCTGCGACCTGGACAACACCAACCACTTCTACGGGAAGTGCGGGGAGCACCTGGAATGCCGGCTGGACGCTGGGGACCTGCAGCATGGGGAGGTGCCCGAACCCCAGTGCGCTTGTCTCTCCCACCTTGCCCTCTGTGGCTCTGATGGCAAAACCTATGCCCAGATCTGCAGGTTCCTGGAAGTTGCCCGTGCTCACCCTGATGCCAACCTCACTGTGGCCCATGAGGGTCCCTGCGAGTCAGGTAGAGCCCCAGAAGCAGCTGTGCAGGCAGTGGGATGAATGTTCCTCTTGGGAAGGGACAAGCAAAGGGGTCTGGCTTAATTATTTCACCTGATGGCAAACCTACAGTGTCTGCAGGGACATGGCAGTGATGGGGGACTGCTCAGTAGAGTCACAGGTCCCCCCACCCTGCTGCTCCGGGGCAGCCCCTGCCTGGAGATGTCTGGGAGCAGTTTTGCCAAGTGGGAGCGGGGTTTATGGGAAGCAGTAAATCCTGCCGGAGCAGATGGGAAAGTTCCAGGGAATTGTTAGCAAATTCTTGGAGGCAGTACTCGGCTCACGCTGGTCCGGCACTCTAGAGAAATGTGACTGCGTCCTGCAAATAGAAACCTGGGTCGATTTGACATGGCTATGTGATTGCCAACTCCTCTTTAAAGCATGGCTGAGGGGCATGGAGTGGCAGCAAGTCTCTGCCCCAGTCTACCAAGTCCAGCATGGGTCACCCAGTGCTGTGACCACAGCCTGAGTGGCATCAAGGTTGACTTTATTTTCTGTAGTTCATGAGCTTTTCCCCCAGATATATTTGGAGATGGAGGGCTTCCCTTGACCTCTGGCTCATACTGTGGTCTGGATCCTGGAGCAGGTGTGGGTAGGAAGGGTAGTCCTCACTCCGTCCCTCCAGGGAAGGGAAGTGAGAACTGGAAGTATTGGCTCCATACGGCAGCTGGGGACCTGCTGGCTCCTGTAATCACTGGCACGAGTCTCGTGCCGGAGCAAAAGCCTTGTTTGGCTGGAAGCTCATCCACCTCATCCATCCCAACCAGACTTGGGCTGGACGAGCGCTCCCTGGCCTTTTCCCCACAGGAGGGGCATGAACCAATTGCACAGGAGAGCTTTGCTTTGTAACATTGCTGTTACTGAACTGTTTCTCTTGCCCCCATGTCCCTCAGCATCACTCTGCAGGCAGGAAAGTGAGACTAGGAGGGATGGTAATCCTCCATGGGCCAGGGGGGCTAGGGAGGGACCCCCAAGTCCCAGCTGTGAGGAGGGGCAAGGTGAGAGTCTACTATGGGTGGGAGAGGAGAGGGGCATGGGAAGAGTCCCAGAATCTCCACATGAACCAAATGCTGCCACCCTGGAAGGGACTAGCCTAGGGGAGCCCATGGGACCTGATGAGAGTGGGACCTCTTCTGAGCTCACCCTGCTCTCCTGTCCCTCCCCCCACCGCAGAGCCCCAGATCACATCTCCTCCCTATGACACATGGAACATCACTGGGCAGGATGTCATCTTTGGTTGCGAGGTCTTCGCCTACCCCATGGCGTCCATCGAGTGGAGGAAGGATGGCACAGAGATGCTGCTGCCTGGAGACGACCCCCACATCTCTGTCCAGGTGAGTGGTGTGCCTAAGGCATTGGACATGGCCCCAGGGTGACCCAGCCCTGCTCAGAGTTCATGGGCAACAAGACCTGAGGGTGGCTGTCCCCTGGGGGTGGCCAAGCCTGGCTGTTTCAGGATGAGAAAGGGTGAACGGAGCGTGCACACCGTGAGGACTGGCTGAGTCAGGGCTACTGTCTTGGTGGTAGGAGCTGTCAGCAAAGCTCTGTTCTGCACTTTTCTCTGATGGTTTTTGAACTTAGTGTTTATCAGAACCTGAGGAGTCCTGCAGCAAAGAGTTTCCCGTGTCTGCCTGCTGCTTTCACTCGCAGCCCCACCGGCAGGGCTGGGGGGGAAGACCAAGACCTCCCGAAGTACCTTCCACGCTGGTCCCACCAGCAGACTCAGGCAGTTGCTACTCTGTTCTGCCTGCTGTTTTGAGCAGGATTCCTCTCCCAGAACTTGCAGGCCCAGAGGTCAGCATCCTGCCCCCCATTTGGGGCCCCATTTGGCCAGCCCCAAATATAGTGCCCAGCCAGGCGTACCCAGCTATTAGAGCGTGTGGGCAGAGGCATAGAGGCTGTGAAACACAGTTGGAGACTGGCAAGTAGGAAACTGAGGTGGGATGGTTGAGAAAGCAGGTGGAACCCAGCACTGCTGTGGATCCACTTCCCCCTCTCGGCACTTCATGCCACCCTGTAGCCTGTCACAGGGTCCAGCCAAAGTCATTCACCCCAATGAGGACTATCCTGCCTGGCTGGAGTTGGCTCAGCTGTCCTCCGCCCGTGGCCACCACACCATAATAGCAGCCTGCAAACACAGCTGCAGCCCAGCTGGGTCAGGAAAAGGTTATTTCTTGCTGGGGACAAACAAAAAATAGCACAGCTGGCGCCAGAGCAATCCTGAGACCTCACTGCCTGCCAAAATAGGGGACTTGGGTCTCCTCTGAGCTGTCTCGGGCTGGCTGTGCCCAGGGCACAGATGCCTCCTCGCTTCTGCCACTGTGCATGGCACCAATGCCAACATCCTCCCACTGTCTGGGAACCGTGGGGGCACAGCTGGGAGTTGGGTCACATCTGTGAGATCCTGCCCAAGGCAGTGCTCCCAGGCAAGAAGACGCCCATTCCCTTTACCTCCCCTAGGGGCAACCCATATCCAAAGGGTCTGTGCCTAACCCCAGAGTGGTACTTAGTGGGGGGGCAAAGAGTTTACCTGGGCTTGTGTCCCCCTTCCCATCCATCCCAGCCCCACACAGGGCTTTCCTGGCCCCAGTGCTAACCAAAATCCCCAACTCTTGCAGTTCAGAGGTGGCCCCCAGAAATACGAAGTGACGGGCTGGCTGCAGATCCAGGGTGTGCGAGTGACGGATGAAGGTACCTACCGCTGCTTCGCCAAGAACAGTGTTGGGGAGGTGGTGGCATTTGCCAGCCTGACCGTCTTCACTCCAGGTGAGCACCATGTCCTTGTCCCCATGCTGTCACAGGGATGAGGGAAGTGAATTTTGGGCAGGGTGCACTGGTCTGCTGGAGCACAGGGCTGTGCTGGGGACGCTCAAGCAAGCTGTTATGCATGGTTTGGCTTTGGTCCTGGTGGGGAGGGCATAGGCACACTGGGTGGGACTGTGTCACATTGTCCCCGCACTGCCGTTTCAGACCAGCTCAACCTGACGGGTCTTTCCCTGCCGAAGCCCCGCACAACGCCTGAGGACTACGGAGAGAGTGAGGAGGACTATTACTAGCCCAGAGATGGGATGCCTGGCTGCAGAGATCACCTTGCCCACGGTGGCCATTGCCTAGTGTTGGGGACATCTCTGAAACAAGCACCCCCCAGCCCAAAATTCATTCTCTGAACAGTCCTGGCACAGCAGCCTCTTTTTTGGAGTGGGGGACAGGATGACACATACCTTTGCAGGAGTGCTTGGGGAGGGGACACTGGCTGGTTAGTGGCATAGGGCTGGACCCAGGGGGATAGCTCTGCCTGGAGTGGGACAGGTCTGTCCTCTGGCCAAGCAGGGGTGTCATGGCAAGTAGGACACTGCTGGGACAGTCATGCTGTGTGTGATGAGGACTTGGTGCTGGGGGTGAAGGCAGCCCCACCTTGGGAGGTGAAAGCCAGGGCAGTGGCATCTCTGCCTCATGAGAAACATTTTCAGAAAGCTGGAGCAGAGGGCTGGACCTGGCTGTGACACCCAGTTAGTCACTCCCGGGGCTGATCTGTGTCCCCCAAGCAGAAGGACAGACCGGCTTCTCCCCAGGAACCGGAGAACCTGCTGCCAAAACATCCTTCTCTCTGTTTTGTTTTTAACTGGAAAAGTAGTGATTTGAGGAAACCAGATACTTGTGGTTTTCAGTGCTGTCTTTTCTCCAGCCCAACCACCCATGTGGTCAGAAACACGCTGGCCTTTTTTGGCTCACTTTGTGCTTTGCCTTCCATGCAGCTCTTTACTTTGCCATTTCAGTTAATGTTAGTTAAAATATACACGTAGGTCAGAGCCAACACAAAACAATTGACTGTTTTGCATCCACAAGGAATATTCTGGGGATGAGGTGAGGTGCAAACACTGTGGATGTTATCATGTCCGTTGTGGGGGTGCTTAGGTAGAGGAGCCCTCCTGCCCAGGTGTTCACAGCTGGTCCTAGCGTGGGTCCTGCCCTTCTCACCCCATGTAGGGTTGGGGGTCTCCAGCAGACTGTCCCCTGTGCAATGGAGATACATCAAGCTGGCTCATTGAATCCCCATCTGTTTGGATCCCACCCCACCTCTTCCTGTCTTCATCTCAGTGTCCTGTGCCCTATCACGCTGGAGTGTCCACCCAGGTCACAACAGTCCTGCCAGCATGTGCCTGGCTGGAGAAGGATGGGGAGGCTCCCATTTCCACTGGAAATGCTCCATTTTTTTTAAGAAAAACCTACCTGCCTCTCAGAGCTGGTGATTTAAAGCAAACTGTCATTCTGAGGGAGTGCAAGAAGGAAGCCCAAAGCTGCACTGTGCTGCATCATGCCCAGAGAGGGCTGGCAGGACCCCTTCCCATGGGGATCTGGGGGCTGAGCTCACACTTGAGGGGTGCTTTGCCCTGCCAAAACCTGCAGAATTTGCAGGACTTCTGGGACTCTAAACCTCCCCATGGACCAAACCAGTCCTAGTTACTTGGTCCTATCTCCAGGGAGGTCTGGATCTGCGGCGAGGAGCCAGAGCCCAGGAGGAAGGAGTTGGCCAGTCCCCAGGCAGGAGCAGGCAGGATGCGATGAGGCTGGAAGCTCAGGCGCCATTGCTCTCCTTCCCCTGTTTTTTTTCCTTTCCTTTCCTTTCCTTTCCTTTCCTTTCCTTTCCTTTCCTTTCCTTTCCTTTCCTTTCCTTTCCTTTCCTTTCCTTTCCTTTCCTTTCCTTTCCTTTCCTTTCCTTTCCTTTCCTTTCAGGCAGGATGCGATGAGGCTGGAAGCTCAGGCGCCATTGCTCTCCTTCCCCTGTTTTTTTTCCTTTCCTTTCCTTTCCTTTCCTTTCCTTTCCTTTCCTTTCCTTTCCTTTCCTTTCCTTTCCTTTCCTTTCCTTCCTCTTTCTCTTGGGAGCTGGCTCAGACAGTGTAATTACAACATCGAAACCTGAACAAGCAAATAAAAGGGATTTGTCTGAAGTTGGCAGCAGAGCAAAATTCCTGCAGCCGGTGAGACTGGGCCAGCCTCGGTTTTTAACCACAACCTGACAGGGCACAGCCAGCAGCACTGCCACCCTGCCTGCCTGCCTGCTGGGCTGTCTGTCCTCTCTGGCAGCAAACCCCTTCTTGGCTGGAGAAATGCAGAAGTCACCTGTGCCTCAATTTCTCCTTTCTTCTAACAGTGTAATAGCACCTTCCCAGGGCTGCTACATCAGAGCTGGAGGGTGTTCAGGAGGGACCAGGAACAGAAATTAGTCATTGGCTTTTATTTTGCTTTTTTCGAGTGAAAAACCTTCTTTTTGAGAATTCAGGGTGTTTTCACCCATCCTGATGCCCTTCCCGTTTCGCATACTAATGGACTGATGGAACTGGGCCACACTCAGGCTGAGGCTGCAGTGGGGAAACCTGAGAATGTCCCAGAGCTTCAGCAGGTGAGAGCTGCTCGCTGGGCTCCCTGCCAGTGCCCAGGGCTGGCCCCTGGCCATGGCTGCTATGCCAACCCTCCCCAGAGCCAGGTTCCCCCTGCCTGCCCTGCCCACAATGGTATGAATCCAGGTCATGCAAGGTGTGGGTGCAGCACTGGGCTGCCTGAGGGAGGTCAGATGGGTTTAGTCCCCATTCGTGGCTCTCTGTGTGCTCTGCAGGGCAATACCTTGCCCAGGCATGGGTGCGCATCTGCACTTTGGCCTCAGTCCTTGTCCCATCCAGCTCCACACCTGGTCCCTGTGGTACCCTGTGGCTACCTGGTAGGGGATGCTCACTGCTCCCACTCCTGCCCTGTGGTGAGGGCTGAGGACATGGTGGCTGAGAGAGGAAGGAGCTTGAGCAAGAGCCCTTGGCCAAAATTACTCAAAGTGAGGAAGAGGGCTGAGTTTCGGGTGGGCAGCTAAGCTAGTATTTGGGCTCCGCTCCCCCTAAGATGAGGGGGAGCAGAGCAGCCCCAGGGACATGGAGCAGCCTGGTGTCCCTTCACCCCAGCTCCTGGTCTTGCCATTTCCAGCCACTTAAAAATTAAGGGCGCCAATATTGCTGCACAACTGGAATCGGTCACTGCCAGAAAGCTTAACTGAGGTTATTTGTTGGCTCTAAAATTGTCTGGTCAGCTCTGCCACAGGCTGCTTGGAAGATTTCTGCAGCCTCTGCTCTGAGGAGGGTGTCCTCTCAGACTCTGCAGATGCCCTCCTTAGCTCTGGGCACATATAGGGTCCCAAGGACCCAGGCAGACCTGGTGTCAGTGTGGTGTTAGTGTGCCTCAATGGCATGCGGCACAAAATCCCATTTTTGGGAAGGTTGCTCTCCGGGGGTGGTGGGGGTGGGGAGGCCGAGTGACTCCTGCCAGCCCAGCTGCCTGTGCTCGGAGCAGCATCTCAGCCCAGATGTTGGGCTGACGTCAGAGATGGGGTCAGCTGGACCAGGAAGTGCTAACGTGGCCCCCAGCCCTGAGCATGCACAGGTCTCTGCATCTACCAGCTGCCTGGAGTGAGCAGGGTACAGGTACCTCCCTGGGCACTGGAGGTCACTGCAAGGTGGGGACAAAGGAAAGACAGCTTGTCCTGTTGGCACCTGGAAGATCCTGAAGACACATACTCAAAGAACAAAACCCATGCCGTCAAAAACTCACTGGACTCCAGTCCCTGAGGGTTACATGTGCAGGGCTGGCACTGCCCTGACACCATGGAGTGTTTTGGGCACCCTTGTTGAGTACTCATAGCTGTGGGTGCAAAGGTGGAAATTCAGGTAAAACAGCCCTAACAGCCTCCTGAGCAGCTGCTCCAAACTTGCGGCTTGTGTCACACCCAGCTCCTGCTGCTAACGGAATCTTGACATTTCCCACTACTCCAGCCTTCAATGTGGGGGCTCCATCCAGCTCCCCAGACTACTCCAAGGAGCACCATTGGCCAGGAGGCCACAAAGATAGTTGGTGGCCGACACAGAGAGGACACTGGGATGCCCTGCTCCCTGAAGAGCCGACTGGACACCCCCAGTGCCTCTCTCATTCTTGCATTAGTCCAGCGCTGCACAAATGTCACCAGGCAGCAGCCACTCCGAGCAGATGCCGAGCCACAGGGGTTTGTGGTCTGCAGGAAAACCCTACCAGGTAAATACGTTCCAGCAGCGAAAACGTGCTGTCCCTGTCTCTCCCTGCCCTCGGCGGTGCCGGGACCGACCCCTTGCCCAGCCTCAGGCAGGGGCCACATCTGCGCCTCCATCCCGGAGGGAAGCTTTGGACAAGC
>NW_009730422.1:8995-13930 GCF_000703405.1 Apaloderma vittatum
CGCTAAACAGTGCCACCTCCTGGCAGAGCCACCGGCCACGCCGAGCCCGGCGAAGGCACGTGGAGAATCCCTGGAGCACCCCGACACCCCAAATCCAGCTCAGCCTCCCTCCCCCTGCCCCTGGCAGCAGCTTTGCCTCGCTGGGATGTGCGATGTCATCACAAGGGACGTGGGTACTAAACTGTCCCCGGGGATGATCACAGGAGCCAGAGCACGTTCTCGACACTGGTTTTGCGAGGCTGCCACAGGCGGAGATGGGGTGGAGCAGAGCTTGGAGATGTTCAGCTGCCGTCCTTGGGTCTGTGTTTTAAACTGGGGCTGAACGACAGCCAAAACTCCTCGTGGCCACCCTGCCAGTCCCCCTGTGGTGTGGGCATCTCCTACAGGCGATTGATGGCTTCTGGCAGGTGTCTTGGCCAGCCTTAGATGAATCCTGGTCACACCTGGATGGAAACTTCCAGTGGTGTAACCTCACTCTGTTACTGGGTAAAGTGAGGTGCAGAGCAAGCCAGCATGGGGAGCTCAGCCAGAGCCAGGGAAACAAGCAGGGCAGAGCGGTGTGCTACACCCAGCACTTCTGTCCTCAACACGTCCCCATCTCTGGAGGGTGGCAGTTTCCCTTGTGACCTCTGCACCGCACCTCTTCACCCTGCTGTGCTGGCTCATGGAGAAAATCCGACGAGCAAGACCGCTTCCCTGCTTCCACCTGGCACTTACGCCATCTCATAAATAAAATGGAAATAAATCCTCCTGCGTTTGCAGCAAATAGGTCTCCATGGGGGGTTGCTTTCAATAATTCAAATGCTGTTGCAGAGCAGAGCCCATGCCAATGGGTTTTAATAAACACAGCCATAATGTGACATGCAATTTATTATTAAGCTTAAAACAGGAAGCAAAGAGTTTAATAAAAGCACCAGGTTCCCCGTATCAGTCACAGCAAGTGGAGGGGTGGGGGGAGGCTGGCCGAGCTAGCTGCAGGGACATACAGAGCCAGGTTTGCTTTGCCACGTGCACCCCTGAGCTGGGACTGCAGGGACCCTGAGCAGGGCACATAAATGTGAGCCAGACCATGGGAAAATAGGGATTATTACATGGACAGGGTTAAGGCACAAAACACTGCCTGCACCCTGCCTGCTACACCCCCTGAAGCTGCCCAACCACCTCAGGGCAGAGCTCTGCCCTGGCATCACAGCATGCTTGCAAAGGCACATTAAAGCCTTGGCTTTAATCCCTCCCCCGAAGATTCTCTCACTCTTTTAAAAGCAGGCAGAGGGAGCAGCTGAGCCTCCTGGGGACGGTGTGGCTGTGCAAGGTGAGGTGCTGCGAAGTGCGAGGGACAGGAGCTGGTGTCTGGAGCAGGAACCCATTTGAATGTCCCTTTAACCCACGGGCAAGGGCTCAAGGGCTGGTGCAAAGCAGCAGCTCTGAGGAGAGATGTCTCAGCTGAGGGATGGATCTGGATGTGAGATAGCTGGTCCAGCTATCTCTGGAGGCACCTCTGCACAGATGAGGGGTGGAGGAGTTGGCAGCATCCCACAATCATTGTCTAGTAGGAGCAAAGCACTGCTTTCTCAAAAAAGAGCTTCTCTGGGCACTTGAAAGTTGACACTTCTCCCAGGGACATGGCTTTTTTGCCTCCTCTCCTTGGTCTTGCATCCTAGCAACAACACTTCTGGTCGTGGTACACCCTGCTTGTAGTAAAAGGTGGTACCTTCTGCAGTAACTGCTGCTGCAGAGACCAGCACAGCAGCTTCAAGAGTGGTGAGAAGTGGAGCAGTGGCTGCCCACGGTGGTCCCTCGTGAAAAGAGGGTATATATGACTGCCCCATGCTCTTGAGGGAATGACTTCAAGGAAAGGCAGTTCCCTGGATGCAAGTTTTGCTTGTGCTGTATTAGAGAACAGAGAGCCTCTTCCCCAGTAAGCCTGTGGGAAATGGTGGGCTTTTTCCCAGTGCAGCCAAATGACAGCCCAGGAATGAGCCGGATGCTCCAGGGCACCTGCAGCTCCTTCCAGCAGAGTGAGCAGCCCCCTATCTTAAGGAGGGCTTTCCAGCCAGATAAAGCCATGCAGGCAGCCTCCATCTTCCAGGTTGGCTGAAGTGCTGGCAGGGCTGTGTGTGGGGCAGCTTTTGTGAGCTCTTTAACTGGTGTTGACAGCAAAGGGTTCATGCTGGGATTGATGCTGGGTGACACCCTCTGGCTTCTGCCATCACTGGTGTCTAGTGAAGCCTGTAAAAGGCTTTAACTCGATGTTAGTTTTTTTCTCAGCTGTGTTTGCTGAAAGCTGCACTGTCTCTGGCTTTAAAAGCCCAAGGGCTGCTGAGTGACTTTATGTGCACCCACTACCAAGGCTGCGAGTGGGATGTTGAACCTGAGTCCAGTTAAGGAACATGGCAGCTGGGGCTGCCTGTCCCCTTGAGGTGATGATCCTTGTGCAGGACCATTGGGAGTGACACCAGCCCAAGCAGGGTCCCCACAGCTCTCCCCATGGAGTATCCTTGCAACACAGGTGGCTTTTTGACCTGTACCCATGGTCAGCTGGGGGAAAGGTCTGTCCTTGGTGGTACATGGTGAGGGCATGGAGATGGTCCTGGTTGTATCTCAGCTCCTGTGCTCATCTCTTGTCTTGGGTTTGCTCCCTGTTCCCAACACTGCTCCATGTGGGTTGGATTTTTCCCCTCTGTGTAGCGCTGGAGTGTGGGACTGTGGTCTTGACCCAATGAGAAGAGGGGGGTGAGCTGGAGCAGGCAAATAACCCATGCTGGGGCCCAACCTGCAGAGAGCACAGGTACCCTTCGGAGTGTGCCTGGGCCAGGTTATCTCGGAAGCAAGGAGATGCTCAGCAGGGACCTGCCTTATCGGAGGGCTGGTTGCTGTCTCTCCTCGCAGCCTTTTCTGCCCCGGAGCTGCTCTCTGTCACTTCTCTGCTCCGTAACAGCCGGAGGCAGGAGGAAATGGGAGCCCCTGTGCCTGGTCCCTGCCGGAGCACACTGTTTCGGAAGTGGGAGGGGTATCTGGCTTGCAATTACTGAGCCTTTGGCTTGGCAGGCCTGGAAGTGTGAGTGATGGGGTCTCTGCAGAGCAGCTCCTGAGGTCTGGTGAGTTGGGGAGTTCTCAGACCCATCAACAGCCTCCCCCACTACCTGGGCTCAGCTGGTTTGGGAACGCAGGAGGGGAGCATGGGACAGCAACTTAAGGTGAATAGGAAGACCCCCAAAAATTTACTTGGGTGGATTTCCACATCTAAAGCACAGCCTAAGCCCTCCCCTTTAATAACCTCCCTCAGAGGAGAGACAGAAGTAGTGGGACACTCACATCCCCTGTTCTCATCCACCCTTCCCACTTTGCAGCTGTTTGGTGTTGTATGTGGTAGAGGGCTGGGGCTGCTGTTCAGCATGTCTCCAGGATATCTGCTGGACCCAGTCCTTCCCTGCCAGGGATTCCTTCCCAGCTCAGTTAGGGAGGAGAAAACAGAAAAAAAATAATAAAACTGTTATTGCGTCTTGGCTGGGGTCAGTGAGACCAAGAGGATCTTAGGAGTCCTGGTCTGACATGTCCTACAAGTACAGCCACAGCCAGGAGATTGAAGCCCCTGGATCAGCAGATAACAAACCATCAGACACTAGGCTTCTGTGGCTGCAGGATGGGAGTGGCAGTTCACTTTGTGAGCATTTTGAGAGGGAGGGTGTTGCCTGTCCTGTCCAAGGATAGAGGAGCCAGAAACAAGTGCTGCTGATTCCAGCTCAACAGGGCTCACTTTAAACATGGGGAAAGGGCCAAAAGCAGAGTACATTAGGATGATGTCCTCAGGAGTCATCCCAGTCTCCAGTTCTCTCCTACCATCAGCTTATGCAAGCCTTGGGGAAGGAAGGGTTAAGTTGCAGGTCTCGACAAAGCAAGTGCTCTCCCAAAAAACCAGCCAAGCTACCCAAATGCTGGCCTCCCCTCTGCCCCCACCCTTATCCATCTCTCTTATCTTCCCTGGGCAAGAGCAGGGCACTTCCCCTCCTCGGGCTGACGAGGACCAGAGCTGGCGACAGGCGGAAGCCGGCCCTGACTGCGCATGGGGAGGCCATGGCCGTGGCATCCTGGCTCTGGGGCGGCCTCTGGAGCTGCAGGTCAGAGATGTGGCGGAGTGATGGTCTAGTGTGGGGCTGGATCCACCAAGGGAGTCCCCTGTTCCTGACTGTCTCATATCCTGGACACTTCCAGAGGAACCTCATTTCTGTAGTATCCATGTAATGAGCTGCTGGATCTCAGCTCCTCTGGAGAGCAGGGCTCACGTCACAGGGGATGGCAGCTCTGCAAGTTCTAAGTACTGACATCTGAGGGCATGGCAGCCCAGTTCAGAGTGGCATCGTGCAGTCCAGACAGGCTGGGTCTTGGCTCTGCCTGTGCTGGAGGTGCAGGTGGAAAGAGGTGGGGTTGTCCAAGCAGTCCAGATCAGGGTGTTTCACCCAGTGAGGGCTGTGTCAGCAAGGTGCCAGGGCATCTCTGGCAGCGCGGTGAGATCTGCTGACACGAGGCAGGCTTGGATGTGCTGTTTAATTAAATGTGAAAGGCTCTTACACTTCACAAGCTGCAGCCCTCACTGCAGCCTGAGCGACTTCGGGAAAGAGGCCTTTTATTAAAAGAGAGAGAGGCTCCAGCTCTGCCAGGCAGCCATCAAATGGCATATTTAATTGTCTCAGCTCGTTTAGCTGTCGCACAGGGAGGGACATAGACTGAGCTCTTCAGCCTTCCCTGTGTGTCCTCCCTGGCAGGCACACGTGCTGCCTGAATCCTGAGTACTCCTGCTGCTCTCAAGAAGGGCTGGTGAGGAGGAGGTGGGAGATGAGCCTTCATCCAAAGACAGCACTGGGGGCATGCCAGGGACTGGGCAGAGTCCTGGGCCTGAGCACTGGGGTTTGGCTGGAGAGCTGCCTGGCGGAAAAG